>NW_028245659.1:0-76647 GCF_964263255.1 Lissotriton vulgaris
AATTTTAACATTTAATCTTTTGACTCCAAACAACTGTTGGATGTGAATTATGACTTTTTCAACTAAAATAAGTGTGTTTAAAGTCTTTTATGTGCCTGAAATTGGTCAAAATTGAAGCTTTTGTGTAAGCAAAACTCTGTAAAAATGGCAATTTTGGTCACTCTGAGGGGTTAAAAAGTGGTTATTCAACATGAGGCACGATCTATTTGACATTTTGAATCATTTTTGGTATAGTCTGAAAAATTCATTTTCTGATGAAAAACGATGACTCCGGACCTGTCGAACGTCCCCAAAATGGTCCATATCGATGAAATTTTAACATTTAATCCTTTGACTCCAAACGACTGTTGGATGTGAATTAAGTCTTTTTCAACTAAAATAAGTGTGTTTAAAGTCATTTATGTGCCTGAAATTGGTCAAAATTGAAGCTTTTGTGTAAGCAAAACTCTGTAAAAATGGCAATTTTGGTCACTCTGAGGGGTTAAAAAGTGGTTATTCAACATGAGGCACGATCCATTTGACATTTTGAATCATTTTTGGTAGAGTCCGAAAAATTAATTTTTGGATGAAAAACGATGACTCCGGACCTGTCGAACATCCCCAAAATGGTCCATATCGATGAAATTTTAACATTTAATCTTTAGACTCCAAACGACTGTTGGATGTGAATTAAGTCTTTTTCAACTAAAATAAGTGTGTTTAAAGTCATTTATGTGCCTGAAATTGGTCAAAATTGTAACTTTTGTGTAAGCAAAACTCTGTAAAAATGGCAATTTTGGTCACTCTGAGGGGTTAAAAAGTGGTTATTCAACATGAGGCACCATCACTTTGACATTTTGAATCATTTTTGGTACAGTCCGAAAAATTCATTTTCTGATGAAAAACGATGACTCCGGACCTGTCGAACGTACCCAAAATGGTCCATATCGATGAAATTTTAACATTTAATCTTTTGACTCCAAACAACTGTTGGATGTGAATTAAGTCTTTTTCAACTAAAATAAGTGTGTTTAAAGTCATTTATGTGCCTGAAATCGGTCAAAATTGAAGCTTTTGTGTAAGCAAAACTCTGTAAAAATGGCAATTTTGGTCTCTCTGAGGGGTTAAAAAGTGGTTATTCAACATGAGGCACCATCACTTTGACATTTTGAATCATTTTTGGTACAGTCCGAAAAATTCATTTTCTGATGAAAAACGATGACTCCGGACCTGTCGAACGTACCCAAAATGGTCCATATCGATGAAATTTTAACATTTAATCTTTTGACTCCAAACAATTGTTGGATGTGAATTAAGTCTTTTTCAACTAAAATAAGTGTATTTAAAGTCATTTATGTGCCTGAAATTGGTCAAAATTGAAGCTTTTGTGTAAGCAAAACTCTGTAAAAATGGCAATTTTGGTCACTCTGATGGGTTAAAAAGTGGGTATTCAACATGAGGCACGATCTATTTGACATTTTGAATCATTTTTGGTATAGTCCTAAAAATTCATTTTCTGATGAAAAACGATGATTCCGGACCTGTCGAACGTACCCAAAATGGTCCATATCGATGAAATTTTAACATTTAATCTTTTGACTCCAAACAACTGTTGGATGTGAATTAAGTCTTTTTCAACTAAAATAAGTGTGTTTAAAGTCATTTATGTGCCTGAAATCGGTCAAAATTGAAGCTTTTGTGTAAGCAAAACTCTGTAAAAATGGCAATTTTGGTCTCTCTGAGGGGTTAAAAAGTGGTTATTCAACATGAGGCACGATCCATTTGACATTTTGAATCATTTTTGGTATAGTCCGAAAAATTCATTTTCTGATGAAAAACGATGACTCCAGACCTGTCGAACGTCCCCAAAATGGTCCATATCGATGAAATTTTAACATTTAATCTTTTGACTCCAAACAACTGTTGGATGTGAATTATGACTTTTTCAACTAAAATAAGTGTGTTTAAAGTCATTTATGTGCCTGAAATCGGTCAAAATTGAAGCTTTTGTGTAATCAAAACTCTGTAAAAATGGCAATTTTGGTCTCTCTGAGGGGTTAAAAAGTGGTTATTCAACATGAGGCACGATCCATTTGACATTTTGAATCATTTTTGGTATAGTCCGAAAAATTCATTTTCTGATGAAAAACGATGACTCCGGACCTGTCGAACGTCCCCAAAATGGTCCATATCGATGAAATTTTAACATTTAATCTTTTGACTCCAAACGACTGTTGGATGTGAATTATGACTTTTTCAACTAAAATAGGTGTGTTTAAAGTCATTTATGTGCCTGAAATTGGTCAAAATTGAAGCTTTTGTGTAAGCAAAACTCTGTAAAAATGGCAATTTTGGTCACTCTGAGGGGTTAAAAAGTGGTTATTCAACATGAGGCATGATCCATTTGACATTTTGAATCATTTTTGGTATAGTCCGAAAAATTCATTTTCTGATGAAAAACGATGACTCCAGACCTGTCGAACGTCCCCAAAATGGTCCATATCGATGAAATTTTAACATTTAATCTTTTGACTCCAAACAACTGTTGGATGTGAATTATGACTTTTTCAACTAAAATAAGTGTGTTTAAAGTCATTTATGTGCCTGAAATTGGTCAAAATTGAAACTTTTGTGTAAGCAAAACTCTGTAAAAATGGCAATTTTGGTCACTCTGAGGGGTTAAAAAGTGGTTATTCAACAT
This sequence comes from Lissotriton vulgaris, assembly GCF_964263255.1. Classification (NCBI taxonomy): domain Eukaryota; kingdom Metazoa; phylum Chordata; class Amphibia; order Caudata; family Salamandridae; genus Lissotriton; species Lissotriton vulgaris. The sequence goes on from NW_028245659.1 coordinate 2,681, forward strand.
GAGGCACCATCACTTTGACATTTTGAATCATTTTTGGTACAGTCCGGAAAATTCATTTTCTGATGAAAAACGATGACTCCGGACCTGTCGAACGTACCCAAAATGGTCCATATCGATGAAATTTTAACATTTATTCTTTTGACTCCAAACGACTGTTGGATGTGAATTATGACTTTTTCAACTAAAATAAGTGTGTTTAAAGTCATTTATGTGCCTGAAATTGGTCAAAATTGAAGCTTTTGTGTAAGCAAAACTCTGTAAAAATAGCAATTTTGGTCACTCTGAGGGGTTAAAAAGTGGTTATTCAACATGAGGCACGATCTATTTGACATTTTGAATCATTTTTGGTATAGTCCGAAAAATTCATTTTCTGATGAAAAACGATGACTCCGGACCTGTCGAACGTCCCCAAAATGGTCCATATCGATGAAATTTTAACATTTAATCTTTTGACTCCAAACAACTGTTGGATGTGAATTAAGTCTTTTTCAACTAAAATAAGTGTGTTTAAAGTCATTTATGTGCCTGAAATTGGTCAAAATTGAAGCTTTTGTGTAAGCAAAACTCTGTAAAAATAGCAATTTTGGTCACTCTGAGGCGTTAAAAAGTGGTTATTCAACATGAGGCACGATCCATTTGACATTTTGAATCATTTTTGGTAGAGTCCGAAAAATTAATTTTTTGATGAAAAACGATGACTCCGGACCTGTCGACTTCCCCAAAATGGTCCATATCGATGAAATTTTAACATTTAATCTTTAGACTCCAAATGACTGTTGGATGTGAATTAAGTCTTTTTCAACTAAAATAAGTGTGTTTAAAGTCATTTATGTGCCTGAAATTGGTCAAAATTGAAGCTTTTGTGTAAGCAAAACTCTGTAAAAATAGCAATTTTGGTCACTCTGAGGGGTTAAAAAGTGGTTATTCAACATGAGGCACCATCACTTTGACATTTTGAATCATTTTTGGTACAGTCCGAAAAATTCATTTTCTGATGAAAAACAATGACTCCGGACCTGTCGAACGTACCCAAAATGGTCCATATCGATGAAATTTTAACATTTAATCTTTTGACTCCAAACGACTGTTGGATGTGAATTATGACTTTTTCAACTAAAATAAGTGTGTTTAAAGTCATTTATGTGCCTGAAATTGGTCAAAATTGAAGCTTTTGTGTAAGCAAAACTCTGTAAAAATGGCAATTTTGGTCACTCTGAGGGGATAAAAAGTGGTTATTCAACATGAGGCACGATCCATTTGACATTTTGAATCATTTTTGGTAGAGTCCGAAAAATTAATTTTTTGATGAAAAACGATGACTCCGGACCTGTCGAACATCCCCAAAATGGTCCATATCGATGACATTTTAACATTTAATCTTTTGACTCCAAACGACTGTTGGATGTGAATTATGACTTTTTCAACTAAAATAAGTGTGTTTAAAGTCATTTATGTGCCTGAAATTGGTCAAAATTGAAGCTTTTGTGTAAGCAAAACTCTGTAAAAATGGCAATTTTGGTCACTCTGAGGGGTTAAAAAGTGGTTATTCAACATGAGGCACGATCCATTTGACATTTTGAATCATTTTTGGTAGAGTCCGAAAAATTAATTTTTTGATGAAAAACGATGACTCCGGACCTGTCGAACGTACCCAAAATGGTCCATATCGATGAAATTTTAACATTTAATCTTTTGACTCCAAACAACTGTTGGATGTGAATTAAGTCTTTTTCAACTAAAATAAGTGTGTTTAAAGTCATTTATGTGCCTGAAATTGGTCAAAATTGAAACTTTTGTGTAAGCAAAACTCTGTAAAAATGGCAATTTTGGTCACTCTGAGGGGTTAAAAAGTGGTTATTCGACATGAGGCACCATCACTTTGACATTTTGAATCATTTTTGGTACAGTCCGAAAAATTCATTTTCTGATGAAAAACAATGACTCCGGACCTGTCGAACGTAACCAAAAATGGTCCATATCGATGAAATTTTAACATTTAATCTTTTGACCCCAAACAACTGTTGGATGTGAATTAAGTCTTTTTCAACTAAAATAAGTGTGTTTTAAGTCATTTATGTGCCTGAAATTGGTCAAAATTGAAGCTTTTGTGTAAGCAAAACTCTGTAAAAATGGAAATTTTGGTCACTCTGAGGGGTTAAAAAGTGGTTATTCAACATGAGGCACGATCCATTTGACATTTTGAATCATTTTTGGTATAGTCCGAAAAATTCATTTTCTGATGAAAAACGATGACTCCGGACCTGTCGAACGTCCCCAAAATGGTCCATATCGATGAAATTTTAACATTTAATCTTTTGACTCCAAACGACTGTTGGATGTGAATTATGACTTTTTCAACTAAAATAAGTGTGTTTAAAGTCATTTATGTGCCTGAAATTGGTCAAAATTGAAGCTTTTGTGTAATCAAAACTCTGTAAAAATGCCAATTTTGGTCACTCTGATGGGTTAAAAAGTGGGTATTCAACATGAGGCACGATCTATTTGACATTTTGAATCATTTTTGGTATAGTCCGAAAAATTCATTTTCTGATGATAAACGATGACTCCGGACCTGTCAAACGTACCCAAAATGGTCCATATCGATGAAATTTTAACATTTAATCTTTTGACTCCAAACAACTGTTGGATGTGAATTAAGTCTTTTTCAACTAAAATAAGTGTGTTTAAAGTCATTTATGTGCCTGAAATTGGTCAAAATTGAAGCTTTTGTGTAAGCAAAACTCTGTAAAAATGGCAATTTTGGTCACTCTGAGGGGTTAAAAAGTGGTTATTCAACATGAGGCACGATCCATTTGACATTTTGAATCATTTTTGGTAGAGTCCGAAAAATTAATTTTTGGATGAAAAACGATGACTCCGGACCTGTCGAACATCCCCAAAATGGTCCATATCGATGAAATTTTAACATTTAATCTTTAGACTCCAAACGACTGTTGGATGTGAATTAAGTCTTTTTCAACTAAAATAAGTGTGTTTAAAGTCATTTATGTGCCTGAAATAGGTCAAAATTGAAACTTTTGTGTAAGCAAAACTCTGTAAAAATGGCAATTTTGGTCCCTCTGAGGGGTTAAAAAGTGGTTATTCAACATGAGGCACCATCACTTTGACATTTTGAATCATTTTTGGTACAGTCCGAAAAATTCATTTTCTGATGAAAAACGATGACTCCGGACCTGTCGAACGTACCCAAAATGGTCCATATCGATGAAATTTTAACATTTAATCTTTTGACTCCAAACGACTGTTGGATGTGAATTATGACTTTTTCAACTAAATTAGGTGTGTTTAAAGTCATTTATGTGCCTGAAATTGGTCAAAATTGAAGCTTTTGTGTAAGCAAAACTCTGTAAAAATGGCAATTTTGGTCACTCTGAGGGGTTAAAAAGTGGTTATTCAACATGAGGCACGATCCATTTGACATTTTGAATCATTTTTGGTACAGTCCGAAAAATTAATTTTTTGATGAAAAACGATGACTCCGGACTTGTCGAACATCCCCAAAATGGTCCATATCGATGAAATTTTAACAATTAATCTTTAGACTCCAAACGACTGTTGGATGTGAATTAAGTCTTTTTCAACTAAAATAAGTGTGTTTAAAGTCATTTATGTGCCTGAAATTGGTCAAAATTGAAACTTTTGTGTAAGCAAAACTCTGTAAAAATGGCAATTTTGGTCACTCTGAGGGGTTAAAAAGTGGTTATTCAACATGAGGCACCATCACTTTGACATTTTGAATCATTTTTGGTACAGTCCGAAAAATTCATTTTCTGATGAAAAACGATGACTCCGGACCTGTCGAACGTACCCAAAATGGTCCATATCGATGAAATTTTAACATTTAATCTTTTGACTCCAAACAACTGTTGGATGTGAATTAAGTCTTTTTCAACTAAAATAAGTGTGTTTAAAGTCATTTATGTGCCTGAAATTGGTCAAAATTGAAGCTTTTGTGTAAGCAAAACTCTGTAAAAATGGCAATTTTGGTCTCTCTGAGGGGTTAAAAAGTGGCTATTCAACATGAGGCACGATCCATTTGACATTTTGAATCATTTTTGGTATAGTCCGAAAAATTCATTTTCTGATGAAAAACGATGACTCCGGACCTGTCGAACGTCCCCAAAATGGTCCATATCGATGAAATTTTAACATTTAATCTTTTGACTCCAAACGACTGTTGGATGTGAATTAAGTCTTTTTCAACTAAAATAAGTGTGTTTAAAGTCATTTATGTGCCTGAAATTGGTCAAAATTGAAGCTTTTGTGTAAGCAAAACTCTGTAAAAAAGGCAATTTTGGTCACTCTGAGGGGTTTAAAAAGTGGGTATTCAACATGAGGCACGATCTATTTGACATTTTGAATCATTTTTGGTACAGTCCGAAAAATTCATTTTCTGATGAAAAACGATGACTCCGGACCTGTCGAACGTACCCAAAATGGTCCATATCGATGAAATTTTAACATTTAATCTTTTGACTCCAAACGACTGTTGGATGTGAATTATGACTTTTTCAACTAAAATAAGTGTGTTTAAAGTCATTTATGTGCCTGAAATTGGTCAAAATTGAAGCTTTTGTGTAAGCAAAACTCTGTAAAAATGGCAATTTTGGTCACTCTGAGGGGTTAAAAAGTGGTTATTCAACATGAGGCACGATCCATTTGACATTTTGAATCATTTTTGGTACAGTCCGAAAAATTAATTTTTTGATGAAAAACGATGACTCCGGACTTGTCGAACATCCCCAAAATGGTCCATATCGATGAAATTTTAACAATTAATCTTTAGACTCCAAACGACTGTTGGATGTGAATTAAGTCTTTTTCAACTAAAATAAGTGTGTTTAAAGTCATTTATGTGCCTGAAATTGGTCAAAATTGAAACTTTTGTGTAAGCAAAACTCTGTAAAAATGGCAATTTTGGTCACTCTGAGGGGTTAAAAAGTGGTTATTCAACATGAGGCACCATCACTTTGACATTTTGAATCATTTTTGGTACAGTCCGAAAAATTAATTTTCTGATGAAAAACGATGACTCCGGACCTGTCGAACGTACCCAAAATGGTCCATATCGATGAAATTTTAACATTTAATCTTTTGACTCCAAACAACTGTTGGATGTGAATTAAGTCTTTTTCAACTAAAATAAGTGTGTTTAAAGTCATTTATGTGCCTGAAATTGGTCAAAATTGAAGCTTTTGTGTAAGCAAAACTCTGTAAAAATGGCAATTTTGGTCTCTCTGAGGGGTTAAAAAGTGGCTATTCAACATGAGGCACGATCCATTTGACATTTTGAATCATTTTTGGTATAGTCCGAAAAATTCATTTTCTGATGAAAAACGATGACTCCGGACCTGTCGAACGTCCCCAAAATGGTCCATATCGATGAAATTTTAACATTTAATCTTTTGACTCCAAACGACTGTTGGATGTGAATTAAGTCTTTTTCAACTAAAATAAGTGTGTTTAAAGTCATTTATGTGCCTGAAATTGGTCAAAATTGAAGCTTTTGTGTAAGCAAAACTCTGTAAAAAAGGCAATTTTGGTCACTCTGAGGGGTTTAAAAAGTGGGTATTCAACATGAGGCACGATCTATTTGACATTTTGAATCATTTTTGGTACAGTCCGAAAAATTCATTTTCTGATGAAAAACGATGACTCCGGACCTGTCGAACGTACCCAAAATGGTCCATATCGATGAAATTTTAACATTTAATCTTTTGACTCCAAACGACTGTTGGATGTGAATTATGACTTTTTCAACTAAAATAAGTGTGTTTAAAGTCATTTATGTGCCTGAAATTGGTCAAAATTGAAGCTTTTGTGTAAGCAAAACTCTGTAAAAATGGCAATTTTGGTCACTCTGAGGGGTTAAAAAGTGGTTATTCAACATGAGGCACGATCCATTTGACATTTTGAATAATTTTTGGTAGAGTCCGAAAAATTAATTTTTTGATGAAAAACAATGACTCCGGACCTGTCGAACATCCCCAAAATGGTCCATATCGATGAAATTTTAGCATTTAATCTTTAGACTCCAAACGACTGTTGGATGTGAATTAAGTTTTTTCAACTAAAAAAAGTGTGTTTAAAGTCATTTATGTGCCTGAAATTGGTCAAAATTGAAACTTTTGTGTAAGCAAAACTCTGTAAAAATGGCAATTTTGGTCACTCTGAGGGGTTAAAAAGTGGTTATTCAACATGAGGCACGATCTATTTGACATTTTGAATCATTTTTGGTATAGTCTGAAAAATTCATTTTCTGATGAAAAACGATGACTCCGGACCTGTCGAACGTCCCCAAAATGGTCCATATCAATGAAATTTTAACATTTAATCTTTTGACTCCAAACAACTGTTGGATGTGAATTATGACTTTTTCAACTAAAATAAGTGTGTTTAAAGTCTTTTATGTGCCTGAAATTGGTCAAAATTGAAGCTTTTGTGTAAGCAAAACTCTGTAAAAATGGCAATTTTGGTCACTCTGAGGGGTTAAAAAGTGGTTATTCAACATGAGGCACGATCTATTTGACATTTTGAATCATTTTTGGTATAGTCTGAAAAATTCATTTTCTGATGAAAAACGATGACTCCGGACCTGTCGAACGTCCCCAAAATGGTCCATATCGATGAAATTTTAACATTTAATCCTTTGACTCCAAACGACTGTTGGATGTGAATTAAGTCTTTTTCAACTAAAATAAGTGTGTTTAAAGTCATTTATGTGCCTGAAATTGGTCAAAATTGAAGCTTTTGTGTAAGCAAAACTCTGTAAAAATGGCAATTTTGGTCACTCTGAGGGGTTAAAAAGTGGTTATTCAACATGAGGCACGATCCATTTGACATTTTGAATCATTTTTGGTAGAGTCCGAAAAATTAATTTTTGGATGAAAAACGATGACTCCGGACCTGTCGAACATCCCCAAAATGGTCCATATCGATGAAATTTTAACATTTAATCTTTAGACTCCAAACGACTGTTGGATGTGAATTAAGTCTTTTTCAACTAAAATAAGTGTGTTTAAAGTCATTTATGTGCCTGAAATTGGTCAAAATTGTAACTTTTGTGTAAGCAAAACTCTGTAAAAATGGCAATTTTGGTCACTCTGAGGGGTTAAAAAGTGGTTATTCAACATGAGGCACCATCACTTTGACATTTTGAATCATTTTTGGTACAGTCCGAAAAATTCATTTTCTGATGAAAAACGATGACTCCGGACCTGTCGAACGTACCCAAAATGGTCCATATCGATGAAATTTTAACATTTAATCTTTTGACTCCAAACAACTGTTGGATGTGAATTAAGTCTTTTTCAACTAAAATAAGTGTGTTTAAAGTCATTTATGTGCCTGAAATCGGTCAAAATTGAAGCTTTTGTGTAAGCAAAACTCTGTAAAAATGGCAATTTTGGTCTCTCTGAGGGGTTAAAAAGTGGTTATTCAACATGAGGCACCATCACTTTGACATTTTGAATCATTTTTGGTACAGTCCGAAAAATTCATTTTCTGATGAAAAACGATGACTCCGGACCTGTCGAACGTACCCAAAATGGTCCATATCGATGAAATTTTAACATTTAATCTTTTGACTCCAAACAATTGTTGGATGTGAATTAAGTCTTTTTCAACTAAAATAAGTGTATTTAAAGTCATTTATGTGCCTGAAATTGGTCAAAATTGAAGCTTTTGTGTAAGCAAAACTCTGTAAAAATGGCAATTTTGGTCACTCTGATGGGTTAAAAAGTGGGTATTCAACATGAGGCACGATCTATTTGACATTTTGAATCATTTTTGGTATAGTCCTAAAAATTCATTTTCTGATGAAAAACGATGATTCCGGACCTGTCGAACGTACCCAAAATGGTCCATATCGATGAAATTTTAACATTTAATCTTTTGACTCCAAACAACTGTTGGATGTGAATTAAGTCTTTTTCAACTAAAATAAGTGTGTTTAAAGTCATTTATGTGCCTGAAATCGGTCAAAATTGAAGCTTTTGTGTAAGCAAAACTCTGTAAAAATGGCAATTTTGGTCTCTCTGAGGGGTTAAAAAGTGGTTATTCAACATGAGGCACGATCCATTTGACATTTTGAATCATTTTTGGTATAGTCCGAAAAATTCATTTTCTGATGAAAAACGATGACTCCAGACCTGTCGAACGTCCCCAAAATGGTCCATATCGATGAAATTTTAACATTTAATCTTTTGACTCCAAACAACTGTTGGATGTGAATTATGACTTTTTCAACTAAAATAAGTGTGTTTAAAGTCATTTATGTGCCTGAAATCGGTCAAAATTGAAGCTTTTGTGTAATCAAAACTCTGTAAAAATGGCAATTTTGGTCTCTCTGAGGGGTTAAAAAGTGGTTATTCAACATGAGGCACGATCCATTTGACATTTTGAATCATTTTTGGTATAGTCCGAAAAATTCATTTTCTGATGAAAAACGATGACTCCGGACCTGTCGAACGTCCCCAAAATGGTCCATATCGATGAAATTTTAACATTTAATCTTTTGACTCCAAACGACTGTTGGATGTGAATTATGACTTTTTCAACTAAAATAGGTGTGTTTAAAGTCATTTATGTGCCTGAAATTGGTCAAAATTGAAGCTTTTGTGTAAGCAAAACTCTGTAAAAATGGCAATTTTGGTCACTCTGAGGGGTTAAAAAGTGGTTATTCAACATGAGGCATGATCCATTTGACATTTTGAATCATTTTTGGTATAGTCCGAAAAATTCATTTTCTGATGAAAAACGATGACTCCAGACCTGTCGAACGTCCCCAAAATGGTCCATATCGATGAAATTTTAACATTTAATCTTTTGACTCCAAACAACTGTTGGATGTGAATTATGACTTTTTCAACTAAAATAAGTGTGTTTAAAGTCATTTATGTGCCTGAAATTGGTCAAAATTGAAACTTTTGTGTAAGCAAAACTCTGTAAAAATGGCAATTTTGGTCACTCTGAGGGGTTAAAAAGTGGTTATTCAACATGAGGCACCATCACTTTGACATTTTGAATCATTTTTGGTACAGTCCGGAAAATTCATTTTCTGATGAAAAACGATGACTCCGGACCTGTCGAACGTACCCAAAATGGTCCATATCGATGAAATTTTAACATTTATTCTTTTGACTCCAAACGACTGTTGGATGTGAATTATGACTTTTTCAACTAAAATAAGTGTGTTTAAAGTCATTTATGTGCCTGAAATTGGTCAAAATTGAAGCTTTTGTGTAAGCAAAACTCTGTAAAAATAGCAATTTTGGTCACTCTGAGGGGTTAAAAAGTGGTTATTCAACATGAGGCACGATCTATTTGACATTTTGAATCATTTTTGGTATAGTCCGAAAAATTCATTTTCTGATGAAAAACGATGACTCCGGACCTGTCGAACGTCCCCAAAATGGTCCATATCGATGAAATTTTAACATTTAATCTTTTGACTCCAAACAACTGTTGGATGTGAATTAAGTCTTTTTCAACTAAAATAAGTGTGTTTAAAGTCATTTATGTGCCTGAAATTGGTCAAAATTGAAGCTTTTGTGTAAGCAAAACTCTGTAAAAATAGCAATTTTGGTCACTCTGAGGCGTTAAAAAGTGGTTATTCAACATGAGGCACGATCCATTTGACATTTTGAATCATTTTTGGTAGAGTCCGAAAAATTAATTTTTTGATGAAAAACGATGACTCCGGACCTGTCGACTTCCCCAAAATGGTCCATATCGATGAAATTTTAACATTTAATCTTTAGACTCCAAATGACTGTTGGATGTGAATTAAGTCTTTTTCAACTAAAATAAGTGTGTTTAAAGTCATTTATGTGCCTGAAATTGGTCAAAATTGAAGCTTTTGTGTAAGCAAAACTCTGTAAAAATAGCAATTTTGGTCACTCTGAGGGGTTAAAAAGTGGTTATTCAACATGAGGCACCATCACTTTGACATTTTGAATCATTTTTGGTACAGTCCGAAAAATTCATTTTCTGATGAAAAACAATGACTCCGGACCTGTCGAACGTACCCAAAATGGTCCATATCGATGAAATTTTAACATTTAATCTTTTGACTCCAAACGACTGTTGGATGTGAATTATGACTTTTTCAACTAAAATAAGTGTGTTTAAAGTCATTTATGTGCCTGAAATTGGTCAAAATTGAAGCTTTTGTGTAAGCAAAACTCTGTAAAAATGGCAATTTTGGTCACTCTGAGGGGTTAAAAAGTGGTTATTCAACATGAGGCACGATCCATTTGACATTTTGAATCATTTTTGGTAGAGTCCGAAAAATTAATTTTTTGATGAAAAACGATGACTCCGGACCTGTCGAACATCCCCAAAATGGTCCATATCGATGACATTTTAACATTTAATCTTTTGACTCCAAACGACTGTTGGATGTGAATTATGACTTTTTCAACTAAAATAAGTGTGTTTAAAGTCATTTATGTGCCTGAAATTGGTCAAAATTGAAGCTTTTGTGTAAGCAAAACTCTGTAAAAATGGCAATTTTGGTCACTCTGAGGGGTTAAAAAGTGGTTATTCAACATGAGGCACGATCCATTTGACATTTTGAATCATTTTTGGTAGAGTCCGAAAAATTAATTTTTTGATGAAAAACGATGACTCCGGACCTGTCGAACGTACCCAAAATGGTCCATATCGATGAAATTTTAACATTTAATCTTTTGACTCCAAACAACTGTTGGATGTGAATTAAGTCTTTTTCAACTAAAATAAGTGTGTTTAAAGTCATTTATGTGCCTGAAATTGGTCAAAATTGAAACTTTTGTGTAAGCAAAACTCTGTAAAAATGGCAATTTTGGTCACTCTGAGGGGTTAAAAAGTGGTTATTCGACATGAGGCACCATCACTTTGACATTTTGAATCATTTTTGGTACAGTCCGAAAAATTCATTTTCTGATGAAAAACAATGACTCCGGACCTGTCGAACGTAACCAAAAATGGTCCATATCGATGAAATTTTAACATTTAATCTTTTGACCCCAAACAACTGTTGGATGTGAATTAAGTCTTTTTCAACTAAAATAAGTGTGTTTTAAGTCATTTATGTGCCTGAAATTGGTCAAAATTGAAGCTTTTGTGTAAGCAAAACTCTGTAAAAATGGAAATTTTGGTCACTCTGAGGGGTTAAAAAGTGGTTATTCAACATGAGGCACGATCCATTTGACATTTTGAATCATTTTTGGTATAGTCCGAAAAATTCATTTTCTGATGAAAAACGATGACTCCGGACCTGTCGAACGTCCCCAAAATGGTCCATATCGATGAAATTTTAACATTTAATCTTTTGACTCCAAACGACTGTTGGATGTGAATTATGACTTTTTCAACTAAAATAAGTGTGTTTAAAGTCATTTATGTGCCTGAAATTGGTCAAAATTGAAGCTTTTGTGTAATCAAAACTCTGTAAAAATGCCAATTTTGGTCACTCTGATGGGTTAAAAAGTGGGTATTCAACATGAGGCACGATCTATTTGACATTTTGAATCATTTTTGGTATAGTCCGAAAAATTCATTTTCTGATGATAAACGATGACTCCGGACCTGTCAAACGTACCCAAAATGGTCCATATCGATGAAATTTTAACATTTAATCTTTTGACTCCAAACAACTGTTGGATGTGAATTAAGTCTTTTTCAACTAAAATAAGTGTGTTTAAAGTCATTTATGTGCCTGAAATTGGTCAAAATTGAAGCTTTTGTGTAAGCAAAACTCTGTAAAAATGGCAATTTTGGTCACTCTGAGGGGTTAAAAAGTGGTTATTCAACATGAGGCACGATCCATTTGACATTTTGAATCATTTTTGGTAGAGTCCGAAAAATTAATTTTTGGATGAAAAACGATGACTCCGGACCTGTCGAACATCCCCAAAATGGTCCATATCGATGAAATTTTAACATTTAATCTTTAGACTCCAAACGACTGTTGGATGTGAATTAAGTCTTTTTCAACTAAAATAAGTGTGTTTAAAGTCATTTATGTGCCTGAAATAGGTCAAAATTGAAACTTTTGTGTAAGCAAAACTCTGTAAAAATGGCAATTTTGGTCCCTCTGAGGGGTTAAAAAGTGGTTATTCAACATGAGGCACCATCACTTTGACATTTTGAATCATTTTTGGTACAGTCCGAAAAATTCATTTTCTGATGAAAAACGATGACTCCGGACCTGTCGAACGTACCCAAAATGGTCCATATCGATGAAATTTTAACATTTAATCTTTTGACTCCAAACGACTGTTGGATGTGAATTATGACTTTTTCAACTAAATTAGGTGTGTTTAAAGTCATTTATGTGCCTGAAATTGGTCAAAATTGAAGCTTTTGTGTAAGCAAAACTCTGTAAAAATGGCAATTTTGGTCACTCTGAGGGGTTAAAAAGTGGTTATTCAACATGAGGCACGATCCATTTGACATTTTGAATCATTTTTGGTACAGTCCGAAAAATTAATTTTTTGATGAAAAACGATGACTCCGGACTTGTCGAACATCCCCAAAATGGTCCATATCGATGAAATTTTAACAATTAATCTTTAGACTCCAAACGACTGTTGGATGTGAATTAAGTCTTTTTCAACTAAAATAAGTGTGTTTAAAGTCATTTATGTGCCTGAAATTGGTCAAAATTGAAACTTTTGTGTAAGCAAAACTCTGTAAAAATGGCAATTTTGGTCACTCTGAGGGGTTAAAAAGTGGTTATTCAACATGAGGCACCATCACTTTGACATTTTGAATCATTTTTGGTACAGTCCGAAAAATTCATTTTCTGATGAAAAACGATGACTCCGGACCTGTCGAACGTACCCAAAATGGTCCATATCGATGAAATTTTAACATTTAATCTTTTGACTCCAAACAACTGTTGGATGTGAATTAAGTCTTTTTCAACTAAAATAAGTGTGTTTAAAGTCATTTATGTGCCTGAAATTGGTCAAAATTGAAGCTTTTGTGTAAGCAAAACTCTGTAAAAATGGCAATTTTGGTCTCTCTGAGGGGTTAAAAAGTGGCTATTCAACATGAGGCACGATCCATTTGACATTTTGAATCATTTTTGGTATAGTCCGAAAAATTCATTTTCTGATGAAAAACGATGACTCCGGACCTGTCGAACGTCCCCAAAATGGTCCATATCGATGAAATTTTAACATTTAATCTTTTGACTCCAAACGACTGTTGGATGTGAATTAAGTCTTTTTCAACTAAAATAAGTGTGTTTAAAGTCATTTATGTGCCTGAAATTGGTCAAAATTGAAGCTTTTGTGTAAGCAAAACTCTGTAAAAAAGGCAATTCTGGTCACTCTGAGGGGTTTAAAAAGTGGGTATTCAACATGAGGCACGATCTATTTGACATTTTGAATCATTTTTGGTACAGTCCGAAAAATTCATTTTCTGATGAAAAACGATGACTCCGGACCTGTCGAACGTACCCAAAATGGTCCATATCGATGAAATTTTAACATTTAATCTTTTGACTCCAAACGACTGTTGGATGTGAATTATGACTTTTTCAACTAAAATAAGTGTGTTTAAAGTCATTTATGTGCCTGAAATTGGTCAAAATTGAAGCTTTTGTGTAAGCAAAACTCTGTAAAAATGGCAATTTTGGTCACTCTGAGGGGTTAAAAAGTGGTTATTCAACATGAGGCACGATCCATTTGACATTTTGAATAATTTTTGGTAGAGTCCGAAAAATTAATTTTTTGATGAAAAACGATGACTCCGGACCTGTCGAACATCCCCAAAATGGTCCATATCGATGAAATTTTAGCATTTAATCTTTAGACTCCAAACGACTGTTGGATGTGAATTAAGTTTTTTCAACTAAAAAAAGTGTGTTTAAAGTCATTTATGTGCCTGAAATTGGTCAAAATTGAAACTTTTGTGTAAGCAAAACTCTGTAAAAATGGCAATTTTGGTCACTCTGAGGGGTTAAAAAGTGGTTATTCAACATGAAGCACCATCACTTTGACATTTTGAATCATTTTTGGTACAGTCCGAAAAATTCATTTTCTGATGAAAAACGATGACTCCGGACCTGTCGAACGTCCCCAAAATGGTCCATATCAATGAAATTTTAACATTTAATCTTTTGACTCCAAACAACTGTTGGATGTGAATTATGACTTTTTCAACTAAAATAAGTGTGTTTAAAGTCTTTTATGTGCCTGAAATTGGTCAAAATTGAAGCTTTTGTGTAAGCAAAACTCTGTAAAAATGGCAATTTTGGTCACTCTGAGGGGTTAAAAAGTGGTTATTCAACATGAGGCACGATCTATTTGACATTTTGAATCATTTTTGGTATAGTCTGAAAAATTCATTTTCTGATGAAAAACGATGACTCCGGACCTGTCGAACGTCCCCAAAATGGTCCATATCGATGAAATTTTAACATTTAATCCTTTGACTCCAAACGACTGTTGGATGTGAATTAAGTCTTTTTCAACTAAAATAAGTGTGTTTAAAGTCATTTATGTGCCTGAAATTGGTCAAAATTGAAGCTTTTGTGTAAGCAAAACTCTGTAAAAATGGCAATTTTGGTCACTCTGAGGGGTTAAAAAGTGGTTATTCAACATGAGGCACGATCCATTTGACATTTTGAATCATTTTTGGTAGAGTCCGAAAAATTAATTTTTTGATGAAAAACGATGACTCCGGACCTGTCGAACATCCCCAAAATGGTCCATATCGATGAAATTTTAACATTTAATCTTTAGACTCCAAACGACTGTTGGATGTGAATTAAGTCTTTTTCAACTAAAATAAGTGTGTTTAAAGTCATTTATGTGCCTGAAATTGGTCAAAATTGAAACTTTTGTGTAAGCAAAACTCTGTAAAAATGGCAATTTTGGTCACTCTGAGGGGTTAAAAAGTGGTTATTCAACATGAGGCACCATCACTTTGACATTTTGAATCATTTTTGGTACAGTCCGAAAAATTCATTTTCTGATGAAAAACGATGACTCCGGACCTGTCGAACGTACCCAAAATGGTCCATATCGATGAAATTTTAACATTTAATCTTTTGACTCCAAACAACTGTTGGATGTGAATTAAGTCTTTTTCAACTAAAATAAGTGTGTTTAAAGTCATTTATGTGCCTGAAATCGGTCAAAATTGAAGCTTTTGTGTAAGCAAAACTCTGTAAAAATGGCAATTTTGGTCTCTCTGAGGGGTTAAAAAGTGGTTATTCAACATGAGGCACCATCACTTTGACATTTTGAATCATTTTTGGTACAGTCCGAAAAATTCATTTTCTGATGAAAAACGATGACTCCGGACCTGTCGAACGTACCCAAAATGGTCCATATCGATGAAATTTTAACATTTAATCTTTTGACTCCAAACAATTGTTGGATGTGAATTAAGTCTTTTTCAACTAAAATAAGTGTATTTAAAGTCATTTATGTGCCTGAAATTGGTCAAAATTGAAGCTTTTGTGTAAGCAAAACTCTGTAAAAATGGCAATTTTGGTCACTCTGATGGGTTAAAAAGTGGGTATTCAACATGAGGCACGATCTATTTGACATTTTGAATCATTTTTGGTATAGTCCTAAAAATTCATTTTCTGATGAAAAACGATGACTCCGGACCTGTCGAACGTACCCAAAATGGTCCATATCGATGAAATTTTAACATTTAATCTTTTGACTCCAAACAACTGTTGGATGTGAATTAAGTCTTTTTCAACTAAAATAAGTGTGTTTAAAGTCATTTATGTGCCTGAAATTGGTCAAAATTGAAGCTTTTGTGTAAGCAAAACTCTGTAAAAATGGCAATTTTGGTCACTCTGATGGGTTAAAAAGTGGGTATTCAACATGAGGCACGATCTATTTGACATTTTTAATCATTTTTGGTATAGTCCGAAAAATTCATTTTCTGATGAAAAACGATGATTCCGGACCTGTCGAACGTACCCAAAATGGTCCATATCGATGAAATTTTAACATTTAATCTTTTGACTCCAAACAACTGTTGGATGTGAATTAAGTCTTTTTCAACTAAAATAAGTGTGTTTAAAGTCATTTATGTGCCTGAAATCGGTCAAAATTGAAGCTTTTGTGTAAGCAAAACTCTGTAAAAATGGCAATTTTGGTCTCTCTGAGGGGTTAAAAAGTGGTTATTCAACATGAGGCCTATCCATTTGACATTTTGAATCATTTTTGGTATAGTCCGAAAAATTCATTTTCTGATGAAAAACGATGACTCCAGACCTGTCGAACGTCCCCAAAATGGTCCATATCGATGAAATTTTAACATTTAATCTTTTGACTCCAAACAACTGTTGGATGTGAATTATGACTTTTTCAACTAAAATAAGTGTGTTTAAAGTCATTTATGTGCCTGAAATTGGTCAAAATTGAAACTTTTGTGTAAGCAAAACTCTGTAAAAATGGCAATTTTGGTCACTCTGAGGGGTTAAAAAGTGGTTATTCAACATGAGGCACCATCACTTTGACATTTTGAATCATTTTTGGTACAGTCCGAAAAATTCATTTTCTGATGAAAAACGATGACTCCGGACCTGTCGAACGTACCCAAAATGGTCCATATCGATGAAATTTTAACATTTAATCTTTTGACTCCAAACAACTGTTGGATGTGAATTAAGTCTTTTTCAACTAAAATAAGTGTGTTTAAAGTCATTTATGTGCCTGAAATTGGTCAAAATTGAAGCTTTTGTGTAAGCAAAACTCTGTAAAAATGGCAATTTTGGTCTCTCTGAGGGGTTAAAAAGTGGCTATTCAACATGAGGCACGATCCATTTGACATTTTGAATCATTTTTGGTATAGTCCGAAAAATTCATTTTCTGATGAAAAACGATGACTCCGGACCTGTCGAACGTCCCCAAAATGGTCCATATCGATGAAATTTTAACATTTAATCTTTTGACTCCAAACGACTGTTGGATGTGAATTAAGTCTTTTTCAACTAAAATAAGTGTGTTTAAAGTCATTTATGTGCCTGAAATTGGTCAAAATTGAAGCTTTTGTGTAAGCAAAACTCTGTAAAAAAGGCAATTTTGGTCACTCTGAGGGGTTTAAAAAGTGGGTATTCAACATGAGGCACGATCTATTTGACATTTTGAATCATTTTTGGTACAGTCCGAAAAATTCATTTTCTGATGAAAAACGATGACTCCGGACCTGTCGAACGTACCCAAAATGGTCCATATCGATGAAATTTTAACATTTAATCTTTTGACTCCAAACGACTGTTGGATGTGAATTATGACTTTTTCAACTAAAATAAGTGTGTTTAAAGTCATTTATGTGCCTGAAATTGGTCAAAATTGAAGCTTTTGTGTAAGCAAAACTCTGTAAAAATGGCAATTTTGGTCACTCTGAGGGGTTAAAAAGTGGTTATTCAACATGAGGCACGATCCATTTGACATTTTGAATAATTTTTGGTAGAGTCCGAAAAATTAATTTTTTGATGAAAAACGATGACTCCGGACCTGTCGAACATCCCCAAAATGGTCCATATCGATGAAATTTTAGCATTTAATCTTTAGACTCCAAACGACTGTTGGATGTGAATTAAGTTTTTTCAACTAAAAAAAGTGTGTTTAAAGTCATTTATGTGCCTGAAATTGGTCAAAATTGAAACTTTTGTGTAAGCAAAACTCTGTAAAAATGGCAATTTTGGTCACTCTGAGGGGTTAAAAAGTGGTTATTCAACATGAAGCACCATCACTTTGACATTTTGAATCATTTTTGGTACAGTCCGAAAAATTCATTTTCTGATGAAAAACGATGACTCCGGACCTGTCGAACGTCCCCAAAATGGTCCATATCAATGAAATTTTAACATTTAATCTTTTGACTCCAAACAACTGTTGGATGTGAATTATGACTTTTTCAACTAAAATAAGTGTGTTTAAAGTCTTTTATGTGCCTGAAATTGGTCAAAATTGAAGCTTTTGTGTAAGCAAAACTCTGTAAAAATGGCAATTTTGGTCACTCTGAGGGGTTAAAAAGTGGTTATTCAACATGAGGCACGATCTATTTGACATTTTGAATCATTTTTGGTATAGTCTGAAAAATTCATTTTCTGATGAAAAACGATGACTCCGGACCTGTCGAACGTCCCCAAAATGGTCCATATCGATGAAATTTTAACATTTAATCCTTTGACTCCAAACGACTGTTGGATGTGAATTAAGTCTTTTTCAACTAAAATAAGTGTGTTTAAAGTCATTTATGTGCCTGAAATTGGTCAAAATTGAAGCTTTTGTGTAAGCAAAACTCTGTAAAAATGGCAATTTTGGTCACTCTGAGGGGTTAAAAAGTGGTTATTCAACATGAGGCACGATCCATTTGACATTTTGAATCATTTTTGGTAGAGTCCGAAAAATTAATTTTTTGATGAAAAACGATGACTCCGGACCTGTCGAACATCCCCAAAATGGTCCATATCGATGAAATTTTAACATTTAATCTTTAGACTCCAAACGACTGTTGGATGTGAATTAAGTCTTTTTCAACTAAAATAAGTGTGTTTAAAGTCATTTATGTGCCTGAAATTGGTCAAAATTGAAACTTTTGTGTAAGCAAAACTCTGTAAAAATGGCAATTTTGGTCACTCTGAGGGGTTAAAAAGTGGTTATTCAACATGAGGCACCATCACTTTGACATTTTGAATCATTTTTGGTACAGTCCGAAAAATTCATTTTCTGATGAAAAACGATGACTCCGGACCTGTCGAACGTACCCAAAATGGTCCATATCGATGAAATTTTAACATTTAATCTTTTGACTCCAAACAACTGTTGGATGTGAATTAAGTCTTTTTCAACTAAAATAAGTGTGTTTAAAGTCATTTATGTGCCTGAAATCGGTCAAAATTGAAGCTTTTGTGTAAGCAAAACTCTGTAAAAATGGCAATTTTGGTCTCTCTGAGGGGTTAAAAAGTGGTTATTCAACATGAGGCACCATCACTTTGACATTTTGAATCATTTTTGGTACAGTCCGAAAAATTCATTTTCTGATGAAAAACGATGACTCCGGACCTGTCGAACGTACCCAAAATGGTCCATATCGATGAAATTTTAACATTTAATCTTTTGACTCCAAACAATTGTTGGATGTGAATTAAGTCTTTTTCAACTAAAATAAGTGTATTTAAAGTCATTTATGTGCCTGAAATTGGTCAAAATTGAAGCTTTTGTGTAAGCAAAACTCTGTAAAAATGGCAATTTTGGTCACTCTGATGGGTTAAAAAGTGGGTATTCAACATGAGGCACGATCTATTTGACATTTTGAATCATTTTTGGTATAGTCCTAAAAATTCATTTTCTGATGAAAAACGATGACTCCGGACCTGTCGAACGTACCCAAAATGGTCCATATCGATGAAATTTTAACATTTAATCTTTTGACTCCAAACAACTGTTGGATGTGAATTAAGTCTTTTTCAACTAAAATAAGTGTGTTTAAAGTCATTTATGTGCCTGAAATTGGTCAAAATTGAAGCTTTTGTGTAAGCAAAACTCTGTAAAAATGGCAATTTTGGTCACTCTGATGGGTTAAAAAGTGGGTATTCAACATGAGGCACGATCTATTTGACATTTTTAATCATTTTTGGTATAGTCCGAAAAATTCATTTTCTGATGAAAAACGATGATTCCGGACCTGTCGAACGTACCCAAAATGGTCCATATCGATGAAATTTTAACATTTAATCTTTTGACTCCAAACAACTGTTGGATGTGAATTAAGTCTTTTTCAACTAAAATAAGTGTGTTTAAAGTCATTTATGTGCCTGAAATCGGTCAAAATTGAAGCTTTTGTGTAAGCAAAACTCTGTAAAAATGGCAATTTTGGTCTCTCTGAGGGGTTAAAAAGTGGTTATTCAACATGAGGCACGATCCATTTGACATTTTGAATCATTTTTGGTATAGTCCGAAAAATTCATTTTCTGATGAAAAACGATGACTCCAGACCTGTCGAACGTCCCCAAAATGGTCCATATCGATGAAATTTTAACATTTAATCTTTTGACTCCAAACAACTGTTGGATGTGAATTATGACTTTTTCAACTAAAATAAGTGTGTTTAAAGTCATTTATGTGCCTGAAATCGGTCAAAATTGAAGCTTTTGTGTAATCAAAACTCTGTAAAAATGGCAATTTTGGTCTCTCTGAGGGGTTAAAAAGTGGTTATTCAACATGAGGCACGATCCATTTGACATTTTGAATCATTTTTGGTATAGTCCGAAAAATTCATTTTCTGATGAAAAACGATGACTCCGGACCTGTCGAACGTCCCCAAAATGGTCCATATCGATGAAATTTTAACATTTAATCTTTTGACTCCAAACGACTGTTGGATGTGAATTATGACTTTTTCAACTAAAATAGGTGTGTTTAAAGTCATTTATGTGCCTGAAATTGGTCAAAATTGAAGCTTTTGTGTAAGCAAAACTCTGTAAAAATGGCAATTTTGGTCACTCTGAGGGGTTAAAAAGTGGTTATTCAACATGAGGCATGATCCATTTGACATTTTGAATCATTTTTGGTATAGTCCGAAAAATTCATTTTCTGATGAAAAACGATGACTCCAGACCTGTCGAACGTCCCCAAAATGGTCCATATCGATGAAATTTTAACATTTAATCTTTTGACTCCAAACAACTGTTGGATGTGAATTATGACTTTTTCAACTAAAATAAGTGTTTAAAGTCATTTATGTGCCTGAAATTGGTCAAAATTGAAACTTTTGTGTAAGCAAAACTCTGTAAAAATGGCAATTTTGGTCACTCTGAGGGGTTAAAAAGTGGTTATTCAACATGAGGCACCATCACTTTGACATTTTGAATCATTTTTGGTACAGTCCGAAAAATTCATTTTCTGATGAAAAACGATGACTCCGGACCTGTCGAACGTACCCAAAATGGTCCATATCGATGAAATTTTAACATTTATTCTTTTGACTCCAAACGACTGTTGGATGTGAATTATGACTTTTTCAACTAAAATAAGTGTGTTTAAAGTCATTTATGTGCCTGAAATTGGTCAAAATTGAAGCTTTTGTGTAAGCAAAACTCTGTAAAAATAGCAATTTTGGTCACTCTGAGGGGTTAAAAAGTGGTTATTCAACATGAGGCACGATCTATTTGACATTTTGAATCATTTTTGGTATAGTCCGAAAAATTCATTTTCTGATGAAAAACGATGACTCCGGACCTGTCGAACGTACCCAAAATGGTCCATATCGATGAAATTTTAACATTTAATCTTTTGACTCCAAACAACTGTTGGATGTGAATTAAGTCTTTTTCAACTAAAATAAGTGTGTTTAAAGTCATTTATGTGCCTGAAATTGGTCAAAATTGAAGCTTTTGTGTAAGCAAAACTCTGTAAAAATAGCAATTTTGGTCACTCTGAGGCGTTAAAAAGTGGTTATTCAACATGAGGCACGATCCATTTGACATTTTGAATCATTTTTGGTAGAGTCCGAAAAATTAATTTTTTGATGAAAAACGATGACTCCGGACCTGTCGAACTTCCCCAAAATGGTCCATATCGATGAAATTTTAACATTTAATCTTTAGACTCCAAATGACTGTTGGATGTGAATTAAGTCTTTTTCAACTAAAATAAGTGTGTTTAAAGTCATTTATGTGCCTGAAATTGGTCAAAATTGAAGCTTTTGTGTAAGCAAAACTCTGTAAAAATAGCAATTTTGGTCACTCTGAGGGGTTAAAAAGTGGTTATTCAACATGAGGCACCATCACTTTGACATTTTGAATCATTTTTGGTACAGTCCGAAAAATTTATTTTCTGATGAAAAACGATGACTCCGGACCTGTCGAACGTACCCAAAATGGTCCATATCGATGAAATTTTAACATTTAATCTTTTGACTCCAAACGACTGTTGGATGTGAATTATGACTTTTTCAACTAAAATAAGTGTGTTTAAAGTCATTTATGTGCCTGAAATTGGTCAAAATTGAAGCTTTTGTGTAAGCAAAACTCTGTAAAAATGGCAATTTTGGTCAATCTGACGGGTTAAAAGTGGTTATTCAACATGAGGCACGATCCATTTGACATTTTGAATCATTTTTGGTAGAGTCGAAAAATTAATTTTTTGATGAAAAACGATGACTCCGGACCTGTCGAACGTACCCAAAATGGTCCATATCGATGAAATTTTAACATTTAATCTTTTGACTCCAAACAACTGTTGGATGTGAATTAAGTCTTTTTCAACTAAAATAAGTGTGTTTAAAGTCATTTATGTGCCTGAAATCGGTCAAAATTGAAGCTTTTGTGTAAGCAAAACTCTGTAAAAATGGCAATTTTGGTCTCTCTGAGGGGTTAAAAAGTGGTTATTCAACATGAGGCACGATCTATTTGACATTTTGAATCATTTTTGGTATAGTCCGAAAAATTCATTTTCTGATGAAAAACGATGACTCCGGACCTGTCGAACGTCCCCAAAATGGTCCATATCGATGAAATTTTAACATTTAATCTTTTGACTCCAAACAACTGTTGGACATGAATTAAGTCTTTTTCAACTAAAATAAGTGTGTTTAAAGTCATTTATGTGCCTGAAATTGGTCAAAATTGAAGCTTTTGTGTAAGCAAAACTCTGTAAAAATGGCAATTTCGGTCACTCTGATGGGTTAAAAAGTGGGTATTCAACATGAGGCACGATCTATTTGACATTTTGAATCATTTTTGGTATAGTCCTAAAAATTCATTTTCTGATGAAAAACGATGACTCCGGACCTGTCGAACGTACCCAAAATGGTCCATATCGATGAAATTTTAACATTTAATCTTTTGACTCCAAACAACTGTTGGATGTGAATTAAGTCTTTTTCAACTAAAATAAGTGTGTTTAAAGTCATTTATGTGCCTGAAATTGGTCAAAATTGAAGCTTTTGTGTAAGCAAAACTCTGTAAAAATGGCAATTTTGGTCACTCTGATGGGTTAAAAAGTGGGTATTCAACATGAGGCACGATCTATTTGACATTTTGAATCATTTTTGGTATAGTCCGAAAAATTCATTTTCTGATGAAAAACGATGACTCCGGACCTGTCGAACGTCCCCAAAATGGTCCATATCGATGAAATTTTAACATTTAATCTTTTGACTCCAAACGACTGTTGGATGTGAATTATGACTTTTTCAACTAAAATAAGTGTGTTTAAAGTCATTTATGTGCCTGAAATTGGTCAAAATTTAAGCTTTTGTGTAAGCAAAACTCTGTAAAAATGGCAATTTTGGTCACTCTGAGGGGTTAAAAAGTGGTTATTCAACATGAGGCACGATCCATTTGACATTTTGAATCATTTTTGGTAGAGTCCGAAAAATTAAATTTTTTGATGAAAAACGATGACTCCGGACCTGTCGAACATCCCCAAAATGGTCCATATCGATGAAATTTTAACATTTAATCTTTAGACTCCAAACGACTGTTGGATGTGAATTAAGTCTTTTTCAACTAAAATAAGTGTGTTTAAAGTCATTTATGTGCCTGAAATTGGTCAAAATTGAAGCTTTTGTGTAAGCAAAACTCTGTAAAAATAGCAATTTTGGTCACTCTGAGGCGTTAAAAAGTGGTTATTCAACATGAGGCACGATCCATTTGACATTTTGAATCATTTTTGGTAGAGTCCGAAAAATTAATTTTTTGATGAAAAACGATGACTCCGGACCTGTCGACTTCCCCAAAATGGTCCATATCGATGAAATTTTAACATTTAATCTTTAGACTCCAAATGACTGTTGGATGTGAATTAAGTCTTTTTCAACTAAAATAAGTGTGTTTAAAGTCATTTATGTGCCTGAAATTGGTCAAAATTGAAGCTTTTGTGTAAGCAAAACTCTGTAAAAATAGCAATTTTGGTCACTCTGAGGGGTTAAAAAGTGGTTATTCAACATGAGGCACCATCACTTTGACATTTTGAATCATTTTTGGTACAGTCCGAAAAATTCATTTTCTGATGAAAAACAATGACTCCGGACCTGTCGAACGTACCCAAAATGGTCCATATCGATGAAATTTTAACATTTAATCTTTTGACTCCAAACGACTGTTGGATGTGAATTATGACTTTTTCAACTAAAATAAGTGTGTTTAAAGTCATTTATGTGCCTGAAATTGGTCAAAATTGAAGCTTTTGTGTAAGCAAAACTCTGTAAAAATGGCAATTTTGGTCACTCTGAGGGGTTAAAAAGTGGTTATTCAACATGAGGCACGATCCATTTGACATTTTGAATCATTTTTGGTAGAGTCCGAAAAATTAATTTTTTGATGAAAAACGATGACTCCGGACCTGTCGAACATCCCCAAAATGGTCCATATCGATGACATTTTAACATTTAATCTTTTGACTCCAAACGACTGTTGGATGTGAATTATGACTTTTTCAACTAAAATAAGTGTGTTTAAAGTCATTTATGTGCCTGAAATTGGTCAAAATTGAAGCTTTTGTGTAAGCAAAACTCTGTAAAAATGGCAATTTTGGTCACTCTGAGGGGTTAAAAAGTGGTTATTCAACATGAGGCACGATCCATTTGACATTTTGAATCATTTTTGATATAGTCCGAAAAATTCATTTTCTGATGAAAAACGATGACTCCGGACCTGTCGAACGTCCCCAAAATGGTCCATATCGATGACATTTTAACATTTAATCCTTTGAATCCAAACGACTGTTGGATGTGAATTATGACTTTTTCAACTAAAATAAGTGCGTTTAAAGTCATTTATGTGCCTGAAATTGGACAAAATTGAAACTTTTGTGTAAGCAAAACTCTGTAAAAATGGCAATTTTGGTCACTCTGAGGGGTTAAAAAGTGGTTATTCAACATGAGGCACCATCACTTTGACATTTTGAATCATTTTTGGTACAGTCCGAAAAATTCATTTTCTGATGAAAAACGATGACTCCGGACCTGTCGAACGTACCCAAAATGGTCCATATCGATGAAATTTTAACATTTAATCTTTTGACTCCAAACAACTGTTGGATGTGAATTAAGTCTTTTTCAACTAAAATAAGTGTGTTTAAAGTCATTTATGTGCCTGAAATCGGTCAAAATTGAAGCTTTTGTGTAAGCAAAACTCTGTAAAAATGGCAATTTTGGTCTCTCTGAGGGGTTAAAAAGTGGTTATTCAACATGAGGCACCATCACTTTGACATTTTGAATCATTTTTGGTACAGTCCGAAAAATTCATTTTCTGATGAAAAACGATGACTCCGGACCTGTCGAACGTACCCAAAATGGTCCATATCGATGAAATTTTAACATTTAATCTTTTGACTCCAAACGACTGTTGGATGTGAATTATGACTTTTTCAACTAAAATAAGTGTGTTTAAAGTCATTTATGTGCCTGAAATTGGTCAAAATTGAAGCTTTTGTGTAAGCAAAACTCTGTAAAAATAGCAATTTTGGTCACTCTGAGGGGTTAAAAAGTGGTTATTCAACATGAGGCACGATCTATTTGACATTTTGAATCATTTTTGGTATAGTCCGAAAAATTCATTTTCGGATGAAAAACGATGACTCCGTCGAACGATGACCTGTCGAACGTCCCCAAAATGGTCCATATCGATGAAATTTTAACATTTAATCTTTTGACTCCAAACAACTGTTGGATGTGAATTAAGTCTTTTTCAACTAAAATAAGTGTGTTTAAAGTCATTTATGTGCCTGAAATTGGTCAAAATTGAAGCTTTTGTGTAAGCAAAACTCTGTAAAAATAGCAATTTTGGTCACTCTGAGGCGTTAAAAAGTGGTTATTCAACATGAGGCACGATCCATTTGACATTTTGAATCATTTTTGGTAGAGTCCGAAAAATTAATTTTTTGATGAAAAACGATGACTCCGGACCTGTCGACTTCCCCAAAATGGTCCATATCGATGAAATTTTAACATTTAATCTTTAGACTCCAAATGACTGTTGGATGTGAATTAAGTCTTTTTCAACTAAAATAAGTGTGTTTAAAGTCATTTATGTGCCTGAAATTGGTCAAAATTGAAGCTTTTGTGTAAGCAAAACTCTGTAAAAATAGCAATTTTGGTCACTCTGAGGGGTTAAAAAGTGGTTATTCAACATGAGGCACCATCACTTTGACATTTTGAATCATTTTTGGTACAGTCCGAAAAATTCATTTTCTGATGAAAAACAATGACTCCGGACCTGTCGAACGTACCCAAAATGCTCCATATCGATGGAATTTTAACGTTTAATCTTTTGACTCCAAACGACTGTTGGATGTGAATTATGACTTTTTCAACTAAAATAAGTGTGTTTAAAGTCATTTATGTGCCTGAAATTGGTCAAAATTGAAGCTTTTGTGTAAGCAAAACTCTGTAAAAATGGCAATTTTGGTCACTCTGAGGGGTTAAAAAGTGGTTATTCAACATGAGGCACGATCCATTTGACATTTTGAATCATTTTTGGTAGAGTCCGAAAAATTAATTTTTTGATGAAAAACGATGACTCCGGACCTGTCGAACATCCCCAAAATGGTCCATATCGATGACATTTTAACATTTAATCTTTTGACTCCAAACGACTGTTGGATGTGAATTATGACTTTTTCAACTAAAATAAGTGTGTTTAAAGTCATTTATGTGCCTGAAATTGGTCAAAATTGAAGCTTTTGTGTAAGCAAAACTCTGTAAAAATGGCAATTTTGGTCACTCTGAGGGGTTAAAAAGTGGTTATTCAACATGAGGCACGATCCA
The DNA here is from genome assembly GCF_964263255.1 of Lissotriton vulgaris. NCBI lineage: Eukaryota > Metazoa > Chordata > Amphibia > Caudata > Salamandridae > Lissotriton > Lissotriton vulgaris. The sequence goes on from NW_028245659.1 coordinate 29,444, forward strand.
TTTGACATTTTGAATCATTTTTGGTAGAGTCCGAAAAATTAATTTTTTGATGAAAAACGATGACTCCGGACCTGTCGAACGTACCCAAAATGGTCCATATCGATGAAATTTTAACATTTAATCTTTTGACTCCAAACAACTGTTGGATGTGAATTAAGTCTTTTTCAACTAAAATAAGTGTGTTTAAAGTCATTTATGTGCCTGAAATTGGTCAAAATTGAAACTTTTGTGTAAGCAAAACTCTGTAAAAATGGCAATTTTGGTCACTCTGAGGGGTTAAAAAGTGGTTATTCGACATGAGGCACCATCACTTTGACATTTTGAATCATTTTTGGTACAGTCCAAAAAATTCATTTTCTGATGAAAAACGATGACTCCGGACCTGTCGAACGTACCCAAAATGGTGCATATCGATGAAATTTTAACATTTAATCTTTTGACCCCAAACAACTGTTGGATGTGAATTAAGTCTTTTTCAACTAAAATAAGTGTGTTTTAAGTCATTTATGTGCCTGAAATTGGTCAAAATTGAAGCTTTTGTGTAAGCAAAACTCTGTAAAAATGGAAATTTTGGTCACTCCGAGGGGTTAAAAAGTGGTTATTCAACATGAGGCACGATCCATTTGACATTTTGAATCATTTTTGGTATAGTCCGAAAAATTCATTTTCTGATGAAAAACGATGACTCCGGACCTGTCGAACGTCCCCAAAATGGTCCATATCGATGAAATTTTAACATTTAATCTTTTGACTCCAAACGACTGTTGGATGTGAATTATGACTTTTTCAACTAAAATAAGTGTGTTTAAAGTCATTTATGTGCCTGAAATTGGTCAAAATTGAAGCTTTTGTGTAATCAAAACTCTGTAAAAATGCCAATTTTGGTCACTCTGATGGGTTAAAAAGTGGGTATTCAACATGAGGCACGATCTATTTGACATTTTGAATCATTTTTGGTATAGTCCGAAAAATTCATTTTCTGATGATAAACGATGACTCCGGACCTGTCGAACGTACCCAAAATGGTCCATATCGATGAAATTTTAACATTTAATCTTTTGACTCCAAACAACTGTTGGATGTGAATTAAGTCTTTTTCAACTAAAATAAGTGTGTTTAAAGTCATTTATGTGCCTGAAATTGGTCAAAATTGAAGCTTTTGTGTAAGCAAAACTCTGTAAAAATGGCAATTTTGGTCACTCTGAGGGGTTAAAAAGTGGTTATTCAACATGAGGCACGATCCATTTGACATTTTGAATCATTTTTGGTAGAGTCCGAAAAATTAATTTTTGGATGAAAAACGATGACTCCGGACCTGTCGAACATCCCCAAAATGGTCCATATCGATGAAATTTTAACATTTAATCTTTAGACTCCAAACGACTGTTGGATGTGAATTAAGTCTTTTTCAACTAAAATAAGTGTGTTTAAAGTCATTTATGTGCCTGAAATAGGTCAAAATTGAAACTTTTGTGTAAGCAAAACTCTGTAAAAATGGCAATTTTGGTCCCTCTGAGGGGTTAAAAAGTGGTTATTCAACATGAGGCACCATCACTTTGACATTTTGAATCATTTTTGGTACAGTCCGAAAAATTCATTTTCTGATGAAAAACGATGACTCCGGACCTGTCGAACGTACCCAAAATGGTCCATATCGATGAAATTTTAACATTTAATCTTTTGACTCCAAACGACTGTTGGATGTGAATTATGACTTTTTCAACTAAATTAGGTGTGTTTAAAGTCATTTATGTGCCTGAAATTGGTCAAAATTGAAGCTTTTGTGTAAGCAAAACTCTGTAAAAATGGCAATTTTGGTCACTCTGAGGGGTTAAAAAGTGGTTATTCAACATGAGGCACGATCCATTTGACATTTTGAATCATTTTTGGTACAGTCCGAAAAATTAATTTTTTGATGAAAAACGATGACTCCGGACTTGTCGAACATCCCCAAAATGGTCCATATCGATGAAATTTTAACAATTAATCTTTAGACTCCAAACGACTGTTGGATGTGAATTAAGTCTTTTTCAACTAAAATAAGTGTGTTTAAAGTCATTTATGTGCCTGAAATTGGTCAAAATTGAAACTTTTGTGTAAGCAAAACTCTGTAAAAATGGCAATTTTGGTCACTCTGAGGGGTTAAAAAGTGGTTATTCAACATGAGGCACCATCACTTTGACATTTTGAATCATTTTTGGTACAGTCCGAAAAATTCATTTTCTGATGAAAAACGATGACTCCGGACCTGTCGAACGTACCCAAAATGGTCCATATCGATGAAATTTTAACATTTAATCTTTTGACTCCAAACAACTGTTGGATGTGAATTAAGTCTTTTTCAACTAAAATAAGTGTGTTTAAAGTCATTTATGTGCCTGAAATTGGTCAAAATTGAAGCTTTTGTGTAAGCAAAACTCTGTAAAAATGGCAATTTTGGTCTCTCTGAGGGGTTAAAAAGTGGCTATTCAACATGAGGCACGTTCCATTTGACTTTTTAAATCATTTTTGGTATAGTCCGAAAAATTCATTTTCTGATGAAAAACGATGACTCCGGACCTGTCGAACGTCCCCAAAATGGTCCATATCGATGAAATTTTAACATTTAATCTTTTGACTCCAAACGACTGTTGGATGTGAATTAAGTCTTTTTCAACTAAAATAAGTGTGTTTAAAGTCATTTATGTGCCTGAAATTGGTCAAAATTGAAGCTTTTGTGTAAGCAAAACTCTGTAAAAAAGGCAATTTTGGTCACTCTGAGGGGTTTAAAAAGTGGGTATTCAACATGAGGCACGATCTATTTGACATTTTGAATCATTTTTGGTACAGTCCGAAAAATTCATTTTCTGATGAAAAACGATGACTCCGGACCTGTCGAACGTACCCAAAATGGTCCATATCGATGAAATTTTAACATTTAATCTTTTGACTCCAAACGACTGTTGGATGTGAATTATGACTTTTTCAACTAAAATAAGTGTGTTTAAAGTCATTTATGTGCCTGAAATTGGTCAAAATTGAAGCTTTTGTGTAAGCAAAACTCTGTAAAAATGGCAATTTTGGTCACTCTGAGGGGTTAAAAAGTGGTTATTCAACATGAGGCACGATCCATTTGACATTTTGAATAATTTTTGGTAGAGTCCGAAAAATTAATTTTTTGATGAAAAACGATGACTCCGGACCTGTCGAACATCCCCAAAATGGTCCATATCGATGAAATTTTAGCATTTAATCTTTAGACTCCAAACGACTGTTGGATGTGAATTAAGTTTTTTCAACTAAAAAAAGTGTGTTTAAAGTCATTTATGTGCCTGAAATTGGTTCAAAATTGAAACTTTTGTGTAAGCAAAACTCTGTAAAAATGGCAATTTTGGTCACTCTGAGGGGTTAAAAAGTGGTTATTCAACATGAAGCACCATCACTTTGACATTTTGAATCATTTTTGGTACAGTCCGAAAAATCATTTTCTGATGAAAAACGATGACTCCGGACCTGTCGAACGTCCCCAAAATGGTCCATATCAATGAAATTTTAACATTTAATCTTTTGACTCCAAACAACTGTTGGATGTGAATTATGACTTTTTCAACTAAAAATAAGTGTGTTTAAAGTCTTTTATGTGCCTGAAATTGGTCAAAATTGAAGCTTTTGTGTAAGCAAAACTCTGTAAAAATGGCAATTTTGGTCACTCTGAGGGGTTAAAAAGTGGTTATTCAACATGAGGCACGATCTATTTGACATTTTGAATCATTTTTGGTATAGTCTGAAAAATTCATTTTCTGATGAAAAACGATGACTCCGGACCTGTCGAACGTCCCCAAAATGGTCCATATCGATGAAATTTTAACATTTAATCCTTTGACTCCAAACGACTGTTGGATGTGAATTAAGTCTTTTTCAACTAAAATAAGTGTGTTTAAAGTCATTTATGTGCCTGAAATTGGTCAAAATTGAAGCTTTTGTGTAAGCAAAACTCTGTAAAAATGGCAATTTTGGTCACTCTGAGGGGTTAAAAAGTGGTTATTCAACATGAGGCACGATCCATTTGACATTTTGAATCATTTTTGGTAGAGTCCGAAAAATTAATTTTTTGATGAAAAACGATGACTCCGGACCTGTCGAACATCCCCAAAATGGTCCATATCGATGAAATTTTAACATTTAATCTTTAGACTCCAAACGACTGTTGGATGTGAATTAAGTCTTTTTTCAACTAAAATAAGTGTGTTTAAAGTCATTTATGTGCCTGAAATTGGTCAAAATTGAAACTTTTGTGTAAGCAAAACTCTGTAAAAATGGCAATTTTGGTCACTCTGAGGGGTTAAAAAGTGGTTATTCAACATGAGGCACCATCACTTTGACATTTTGAATCATTTTTGGTACAGTCCGAAAAATTCATTTTCTGATGAAAAACGATGACTCCGGACCTGTCGAACGTACCCAAAATGGTCCATATCGATGAAATTTTAACATTTAATCTTTTGACTCCAAACAACTGTTGGATGTGAATTAAGTCTTTTTCAACTAAAATAAGTGTGTTTAAAGTCATTTATGTGCCTGAAATCGGTCAAAATTGAAGCTTTTGTGTAAGCAAAACTCTGTAAAAATGGCAATTTTGGTCTCTCTGAGGGGTTAAAAAGTGGTTATTCAACATGAGGCACCATCACTTTGACATTTTGAATCATTTTTGGTACAGTCCGAAAAATTCATTTTCTGATGAAAAACGATGACTCCGGACCTGTCGAACGTACCCAAAATGGTCCATATCGATGAAATTTTAACATTTAATCTTTTGACTCCAAACAACTGTTGGATGTGAATTAAGTCTTTTTCAACTAAAATAAGTGTATTTAAAGTCATTTATGTGCCTGAAATTGGTCAAAATTGAAGCTTTTGTGTTAGCAAAACTCTGTAAAAATGGCAATTTTGGTCACTCTGATTGGTTAAAAAGTGGGTATTCAACATGAGGCACGATCTATTTGACATTTTGAATCATTTTTGGTATAGTCCTAAAAATTCATTTTCTGATGAAAAACGATGACTCCGGACCTGTCGAACGTACCCAAAATGGTCCATATCGATGAAATTTTAACATTTAATCTTTTGACTCCAAACAACTGTTGGATGTGAATTAAGTCTTTTTCAACTAAAATAAGTGTGTTTAAAGTCATTTATGTGCCTGAAATCGGTCAAAATTGAAGCTTTTGTGTAAGCAAAACTCTGTAAAAATGGCAATTTTGGTCTCTCTGAGGGGTTAAAAAGTGGTTATTCAACATGAGGCACGATCCATTTGACATTTTGAATCATTTTTGGTATAGTCCGAAAAATTCATTTTCTGATGAAAAACGATGACTCCAGACCTGTCGAACGTCCCCAAAATGGTCCATATCGATGAAATTTTAACATTTAATCTTTTGACTCCAAACAACTGTTGGATGTGAATTATGACTTTTTCAACTAAAATAAGTGTGTTTAAAGTCATTTATGTGCCTGAAATCGGTCAAAATTGAAGCTTTTGTGTAATCAAAACTCTGTAAAAATGGCAATTTTGGTCACTCTGAGGGGTTAAAAAGTGGTTATTCAACATGAGGCACGATCCATTTGACATTTTGAATCATTTTTGGTATAGTCCGAAAAATTCATTTTCTGATGAAAAACGATGACTCCGGACCTGTCGAACGTCCCCAAAATGGTCCATATCGATGAAATTTTAACATTTAATCTTTTGACTCCAAACGACTGTTGGATGTGAATTATGACTTTTTCAACTAAAATAGGTGTGTTTAAAGTCATTTATGTGCCTGAAATTGGTCAAAATTGAAGCTTTTGTGTAAGCAAAACTCTGTAAAAATGGCAATTTTGGTCACTCTGAGGGGTTAAAAAGTGGTTATTCAACATGAGGCATGATCCATTTGACATTTTGAATCATTTTGGTATAGTCCGAAAAATTCATTTTCTGATGAAAAACGATGACTCCAGACCTGTCGAACGTCCCCAAAATGGTCCATATCGATGAAATTTTAACATTTAATCTTTTGACTCCAAACAACTGTTGGATGTGAATTATGACTTTTTCAACTAAAATAAGTGTGTTTAAAGTCATTTATGTGCCTGAAATTGGTCAAAATTGAAACTTTTGTGTAAGCAAAACTCTGTAAAAATGGCAATTTTGGTCACTCTGAGGGGTTAAAAAGTGGTTATTCAACATGAGGCACCATCACTTTGACATTTTGAATCATTTTTGGTACAGTCCGAAAAATTCATTTTCTGATGAAAAACGATGACTCCGGACCTGTCGAACGTACCCAAAATGGTCCATATCGATGAAATTTTAACATTTATTCTTTTGACTCCAAACGACTGTTGGATGTGAATTATGACTTTTTCAACTAAAATAAGTGTGTTTAAAGTCATTTATGTGCCTGAAATTGGTCAAAATTGAAGCTTTTGTGTAAGCAAAACTCTGTAAAAATAGCAATTTTGGTCACTCTGAGGGGTTAAAAAGTGGTTATTCAACATGAGGCACGATCTATTTGACATTTTGAATCATTTTTGGTATAGTCCGAAAAATTCATTTTCTGATGAAAAACGATGACTCCGGACCTGTCGAACGTACCCAAAATGGTCCATATCGATGAAATTTTAACATTTAATCTTTTGACTCCAAACAACTGTTGGATGTGAATTAAGTCTTTTTCAACTAAAATAAGTGTGTTTAAAGTCATTTATGTGCCTGAAATTGGTCAAAATTGAAGCTTTTGTGTAAGCAAAACTCTGTAAAAATAGCAATTTTGGTCACTCTGAGGCGTTAAAAAGTGGTTATTCAACATGAGGCACGATCCATTTGACATTTTGAATCATTTTTGGTAGAGTCCGAAAAATTAATTTTTTGATGAAAAACGATGACTCCGGACCTGTCGAACTTCCCCAAAATGGTCCATATCGATGAAATTTTAACATTTAATCTTTAGACTCCAAATGACTGTTGGATGTGAATTAAGTCTTTTTCAACTAAAATAAGTGTGTTTAAAGTCATTTATGTGCCTGAAATTGGTCAAAATTGAAGCTTTTGTGTAAGCAAAACTCTGTAAAAATGGCAATTTTGGTCTCTCTGAGGGGTTAAAAAGTGGCTATTCAACATGAGGCACGATCCATTTGACATTTTGAATCATTTTTGGTATAGTCCGAAAAATTCATTTTCTGATGAAAAACGATGACTCCGGACCTGTCGAACGTCCCCAAAATGGTCCATATCGATGAAATTTTAACATTTAATCTTTTGACTCCAAACGACTGTTGGATGTGAATTAAGTCTTTTTCAACTAAAATAAGTGTGTTTAAAGTCATTTATGTGCCTGAAATTGGTCAAAATTGAAGCTTTTGTGTAAGCAAAACTCTGTAAAAAAGGCAATTTTGGTCACTCTGAGGGGTTTAAAAAGTGGGTATTCAACATGAGGCACGATCTATTTGACATTTTGAATCATTTTTGGTACAGTCCGAAAAATTCATTTTCTGATGAAAAACGATGACTCCGGACCTGTCGAACGTACCCAAAATGGTCCATATCGATGAAATTTTAACATTTAATCTTTTGACTCCAAACGACTGTTGGATGTGAATTATGACTTTTTCAACTAAAATAAGTGTGTTTAAAGTCATTTATGTGCCTGAAATTGGTCAAAATTGAAGCTTTTGTGTAAGCAAAACTCTGTAAAAATGGCAATTTTGGTCACTCTGAGGGGTTAAAAAGTGGTTATTCAACATGAGGCACGATCCATTTGACATTTTGAATAATTTTTGGTAGAGTCCGAAAAATTAATTTTTTGATGAAAAACGATGACTCCGGACCTGTCGAACATCCCCAAAATGGTCCATATCGATGAAATTTTAGCATTTAATCTTTAGACTCCAAACGACTGTTGGATGTGAATTAAGTTTTTTCAACTAAAAAAAGTGTGTTTAAAGTCATTTATGTGCCTGAAATTGGTCAAAATTGAAACTTTTGTGTAAGCAAAACTCTGTAAAAATGGCAATTTTGGTCACTCTGAGGGGTTAAAAAGTGGTTATTCAACATGAAGCACCATCACTTTGACATTTTGAATCATTTTTGGTACAGTCCGAAAAATTCATTTTCTGATGAAAAACGATGACTCCGGACCTGTCGAACGTCCCCAAAATGGTCCATATCAATGAAATTTTAACATTTAATCTTTTGACTCCAAACAAACTGTTGGATGTGAATTATGACTTTTTCAACTAAAATAAGTGTGTTTAAAAGTCTTTTATGTGCCTGAAATTGGTCAAAATTGAAGCTTTTGTGTAAGCAAAACTCTGTAAAAATGGCAATTTTGGTCACTCTGAGGGGTTAAAAAGTGGTTATTCAACATGAGGCACGATCTATTTGACATTTTGAATCATTTTTGGTATAGTCTGAAAAATTCATTTTCTGATGAAAAACGATGACTCCGGACCTGTCGAACGTCCCCAAAATGGTCCATATCGATGAAATTTTAACATTTAATCCTTTGACTCCAAACGACTGTTGGATGTGAATTAAGTCTTTTTCAACTAAAATAAGTGTGTTTAAAGTCATTTATGTGCCTGAAATTGGTCAAAATTGAAGCTTTTGTGTAAGCAAAACTGTAAAAATGGCAATTTTGGTCACTCTGAGGGGTTAAAAAGTGGTTATTCAACATGAGGCACGATCCATTTGACATTTTGAATCATTTTTGGTAGAGTCCGAAAATTAATTTTTTGATGAAAAACGATGACTCCGGACCTGTCGAACATCCCCAAAATGGTCCATATCGATGAAATTTTAACATTAATCTTTAGACTCCAAACGACTGTTGGATGTGAATTAAGTCTTTTTCAACTAAAATAAGTGTGTTTAAAGTCATTTATGTGCCTGAAATTGGTCAAAATTGAAACTTTTGTGTAAGCAAAACTCTGTAAAAATGGCAATTTTGGTCACTCTGAGGGGTTAAAAAGTGGTTATTCAACATGAGGCACCATCACTTTGACATTTTGAATCATTTTGGTACAGTCCGAAAAAATTCATTTTCTGATGAAAAACGATGACTCCGGACCTGTCGAACGTACCCAAAATGGTCCATATCGATGAAATTTTAACATTTAATCTTTTGACTCCAAACAACTGTTGGATGTGAATTAAGTCTTTTTCAACTAAAATAAGTGTGTTTAAAGTCATTTATGTGCCTGAAATCGGTCAAAATTGAAGCTTTTGTGTAAGCAAAACTCTGTAAAAATGGCAATTTTGGTCTCTCTGAGGGGTTAAAAAGTGGTTATTCAACATGAGGCACCATCACTTTGACATTTTGAATCATTTTTGGTACAGTCCGAAAATTCATTTTCTGATGAAAAACGATGACTCCGGACCTGTCAAACGTACCCAAAATGGTCCATATCGATGAAATTTTAACATTTAATCTTTTGACTCCAAACAACTGTTGGATGTGAATTAAGTCTTTTTCAACTAAAATAAGTGTATTTAAAGTCATTTATGTGCCTGAAATTGGTCAAAATTGAAGCTTTTGTGTAAGCAAAAACTCTGTAAAAATGGCAATTTTGGTCACTCTGATGGGTTAAAAAGTGGGTATTCAACATGAGGCACGATCTATTTGACATTTTTGAATCATTTTTGGTATAGTCCTAAAAATTCATTTTCTGATGAAAAACGATGACTCCGGGACCTGTCGAACGTACCCAAAATGGTCCATATCGATGAAATTTTACCATTTAATCTTTTGACTCCAACAACTGTTGGATGTGAATTAAGTCTTTTTCAACTAAAATAAGTGTGTTTAAAGTCATTTATGTGCCTGAAATTGGTCAAAATTGAAGCTTTTGTGTAAGCAAAACTCTGTAAAAATGGCAATTTTGGTCACTCTGATGGGTTAAAAAGTGGGTATTCAACATGAGGCACGATCTATTTGACATTTTTAATCATTTTTGGTATAGTCCGAAAAATTCATTTTCTGATGAAAAACGATGATTCCGGACCTGTCGAACGTACCCAAAATGGTCCATATCGATGAAATTTTAACATTTAATCTTTGACTCCAAACAACTGTTGGATGTGAATTAAGTCTTTTTCAACTAAAATAAGTGTGTTTAAAGTCATTTATGTGCCTGAAATCGGTCAAAATTGAAGCTTTTGTGTAAGCAAAACTCTGTAAAAATGGCAATTTTGGTCTCTCTGAGGGGTTAAAAAGTGGTTATTCAACATGAGGCACGATCCATTTGACATTTTGAATCATTTTTGGTATAGTCCGAAAAATTCATTTTCTGATGAAAAACGATGACTCCAGACCTGTCGAACGTCCCCAAAATGGTCCATATCGATGAAATTTTAACATTTAATCTTTTGACTCCAAACAACTGTTGGATGTGAATTATGACTTTTTCAACTAAAATAAGTGTGTTTAAAGTCATTTATGTGCCTGAAATCGGTCAAAATTGAAGCTTTTGTGTAATCAAAACTCTGTAAAAATGGCAATTTTGGTCTCTCTGAGGGGTTAAAAAGTGGTTATTCAACATGAGGCACGATCCATTTGACATTTTGAATCATTTTGGTATAGTCCGAAAAATTCATTTTCTGATGAAAAACGATGACTCCGGACCTGTCGAACGTCCCCAAAATGGTCCATATCGATGAAATTTTAACATTTAATCTTTTGACTCCAAACGACTGTTGGATGTGAATTATGACTTTTTCAACTAAAATAGGTGTGTTTAAAGTCATTTATGTGCCTGAAATTGGTCAAAATTGAAGCTTTTGTGTAAGCAAAACTCTGTAAAAATGGCAATTTTGGTCACTCTGAGGGTTAAAAAGTGGTTATTCAACATGAGGCATGATCCATTTGACATTTTGAATCATTTTTGGTATAGTCCGAAAAATTCATTTTCTGATGAAAAACGATGACTCCAGACCTGTCGAACGTCCCCAAAATGGTCCATATCGATGAAATTTTAACATTTAATCTTTTGACTCCAAACAACTGTTGGATGTGAATTATGACTTTTTCAACTAAAATAAGTGTGTTTAAAGTCATTTATGTGCCTGAAATTGGTCAAAATTGAAACTTTTGTGTAAGCAAAACTCTGTAAAAATGGCAATTTTGGTCACTCTGAGGGGTTAAAAAGTGGTTATTCAACATGAGGCACCATCACTTTGACATTTTGAATCATTTTTGGTACAGTCCGAAAAATTCATTTTCTGATGAAAAACGATGACTCCGGACCTGTCGAACGTACCCAAAATGGTCCATATCGATGAAATTTTAACATTTATTCTTTTGACTCCAAACGACTGTTGGATGTGAATTATGACTTTTTCAACTAAAATAAGTGTGTTTAAAGTCATTTATGTGCCTGAAATTGGTCAAAATTGAAGCTTTTGTGTAAGCAAAACTCTGTAAAAATAGCAATTTTGGTCACTCTGAGGGGTTAAAAAGTGGTTATTCAACATGAGGCACGATCTATTTGACATTTTGAATCATTTTTGGTATAGTCCGAAAAATTCATTTTCTGATGAAAAACGATGACTCCGGACCTGTCGAACGTACCCAAAATGGTCCATATCGATGAAATTTTAACATTTAATCTTTTGACTCCAAACAACTGTTGGATGTGAATTAAGTCTTTTTCAACTAAAATAAGTGTGTTTAAAGTCATTTATGTGCCTGAAATTGGTCAAAATTGAAGCTTTTGTGTAAGCAAAACTCTGTAAAAATAGCAATTTTGGTCACTCTGAGGCGTTAAAAAGTGGTTATTCAACATGAGGCACGATCCATTTGACATTTTGAATCATTTTTGGTAGAGTCCGAAAAATTAATTTTTTGATGAAAAACGATGACTCCGGACCTGTCGAACTTCCCCAAAATGGTCCATATCGATGAAATTTTAACATTTAATCTTTAGACTCCAAATGACTGTTGGATGTGAATTAAGTCTTTTTCAACTAAAATAAGTGTGTTTAAAGTCATTTATGTGCCTGAAATTGGTCAAAATTGAAGCTTTTGTGTAAGCAAAACTCTGTAAAAATAGCAATTTTGGTCGCTCTGAGGGGTTAAAAAGTGGTTATTCAACATGAGGCACCATCACTTTGACATTTTGAATCATTTTTGGTACAGTCCGAAAAATTTATTTTCTGATGAAAAACGATGACTCCGGACCTGTCGAACGTACCCAAAATGGTCCATATCGATGAAATTTTAACATTTAATCTTTTGACTCCAAACGACTGTTGGATGTGAATTATGACTTTTTCAACTAAAATAAGTGTGTTTAAAGTCATTTATGTGCCTGAAATTGGTCAAAATTGAAGCTTTTGTGTAAGCAAAACTCTGTAAAAATGGCAATTTTGGTCAATCTGAGGGGTTAAAAGTGGTTATTCAACATGAGGCACGATCCATTTGACATTTTGAATCATTTTTGGTAGAGTCGAAAAATTAATTTTTTGATGAAAAACGATGACTCCGGACCTGTCGAACGTACCCAAAATGGTCCATATCGATGAAATTTTAACATTTAATCTTTTGACTCCAAACAACTGTTGGATGTGAATTAAGTCTTTTTCAACTAAAATAAGTGTGTTTAAAGTCATTTATGTGCCTGAAATCGGTCAAAATTGAAGCTTTTGTGTAAGCAAAACTCTGTAAAAATGGCAATTTTGGTCTCTCTGAGGGGTTAAAAAGTGGTTATTCAACATGAGGCACGATCTATTTGACATTTTGAATCATTTTTGGTATAGTCCGAAAAATTCATTTTCTGATGAAAAACGATGACTCCGGACCTGTCGAACGTCCCCAAAATGGTCCATATCGATGAAATTTTAACATTTAATCTTTTGACTCCAAACAACTGTTGGACATGAATTAAGTCTTTTTCAACTAAAATAAGTGTGTTTAAAGTCATTTATGTGCCTGAAATTGGTCAAAATTGAAGCTTTTGTGTAAGCAAAACTCTGTAAAAATGGCAATTTCGGTCACTCTGATGGGTTAAAAAGTGGGTATTCAACATGAGGCACGATCTATTTGACATTTTGAATCATTTTTGGTATAGTCCTAAAAATTCATTTTCTGATGAAAAACGATGACTCCGGACCTGTCGAACGTACCCAAAATGGTCCATATCGATGAAATTTTAACATTTAATCTTTTGACTCCAAACAACTGTTGGATGTGAATTAAGTCTTTTTCAACTAAAATAAGTGTGTTTAAAGTCATTTATGTGCCTGAAATTGGTCAAAATTGAAGCTTTTGTGTAAGCAAAACTCTGTAAAAATGGCAATTTTGGTCACTCTGATGGGTTAAAAAGTGGGTATTCAACATGAGGCACGATCTATTTGACATTTTGAATCATTTTTGGTATAGTCCGAAAAATTCATTTTCTGATGAAAAACGATGACTCCGGACCTGTCGAACGTCCCCAAAATGGTCCATATCGATGAAATTTTAACATTTAATCTTTTGACTCCAAACGACTGTTGGATGTGAATTATGACTTTTTCAACTAAAATAAGTGTGTTTAAAGTCATTTATGTGCCTGAAATTGGTCAAAATTTAAGCTTTTGTGTAAGCAAAACTCTGTAAAAATGGCAATTTTGGTCACTCTGAGGGGTTAAAAAGTGGTTATTCAACATGAGGCACGATCCATTTGACATTTTGAATCATTTTTGGTAGAGTCCGAAAAATTAATTTTTTGATGAAAAACGATGACTCCGGACCTGTCGAACGTCCCCAAAATGGTCCATATTGATGAAATTTTAACATTTAATCTTTTGACTCCAAACAACTGTTGGATGTGAATTATGACTTTTTCAACTAAAATAAGTGTGTTTAAAGTCATTTATGTGCCTGAAATCGGTCAAAATTGAAGCTTTTGTGTAAGCAAAACTCTGTAAAAATGGCAATTTTGGTCACTCTGAGGGGTTAAAAAGTGGTTATTCAACATGAGGCACGATCCATTTGACATTTTGAATCATTTTTGGTACAGTCCGAAAAATTAATTTTTTGATGAAAAACGATGACTCCGGACTTGTCGAACAACCCCAAAATGGTCCATATCGATGAAATTTTAACATTTAATCTTTAGACTCCAAACGACTGTTGGATGTGAATTAAGTCTTTTTCAACTAAAATAAGTGTGTTTAAAGTCATTTATGTGCCTGAAATTGGTCAAAATTGAAACTTTTGTGTAAGCAAAACTCTGTAAAAATGGCAATTTTGGTCACTCTGAGGGGTTAAAAAGTGGTTATTCAACATGAGGCACCCTCACTTTGACATTTTGAATCATTTTTGGTACAGTCCGAAAAATTCATTTTCTGATGAAAAACGATGACTCCGGACCTGTCGAACGTACCCAAAATGGTCCATATCGATGAAATTTTAACATTTAATCTTTTGACCCCAAACAACTGTTGGATGTGAATTAAGTCTTTTTCAACTAAAATAAGTGTGTTTAAAGTCATTTATGTGCCTGAAATTGGTCAAAATTGAAGCTTTTGTGTAAGCAAAACTCTGTAAAAATGGCAATTTTGGTCACTCTGATGGGTTAAAAAGTGGGTATTCAACATGAGGCACGATCTATTTGACATTTTGAATCATTTTTGGTATAGTCCTAAAAATTCATTTTCTGATGAAAAAAGATGACTCCGGACCTGTCGAACGTACCCAAAATGGTCCATATCGATGAAATTTTAACATTTAATCTTTTGACTCCAAACAACTGTTGGATGTGAATTAAGTCTTTTTCAACTAAAATAAGTGTGTTTAAAGTCATTTATGTGCCTGAAATTGGTCAAAATTGAAGCTTTTGTGTAAGCAAAACTCTGTAAAAATGGCAATTTTGGTCACTCTGATGGGTTAAAAAGTGGGTATTCAACATGAGGCACGATCTATTTGACATTTTGAATCATTTTTGGTATAGTCCGAAAAATTCATTTTCTGATGAAAAACGATGACTCCGGACCTGTCGAACGTCCCCAAAATGGTCCATATCGATGAAATTTTAACATTTAATCTTTTGACTCCAAACGACTGTTGGATGTGAATTATGACTTTTTCAACTAAAATAAGTGTGTTTAAAGTCATTTATGTGCCTGAAATCGGTCAAAATTGAAGCTTTTGTGTAAGCAAAACTCTGTAAAAATGGCAATTTTGGTCACTCTGAGGGGTTAAAAAGTGGTTATTCAACATGAGGCACGATCCATTTGACATTTTGAATCATTTTTGGTACAGTCCGAAAAATTAATTTTTTGATGAAAAACGATGACTCCGGACTTGTCGAACAACCCCAAAATGGTCCATATCGATGAAATTTTAACATTTAATCTTTAGACTCCAAACGACTGTTGGATGTGAATTAAGTCTTTTTCAACTAAAATAAGTGTGTTTAAAGTCATTTATGTGCCTGAAATTGGTCAAAATTGAAGCTTTTGTGTAAGCAAAACTCTGTAAAAATGGCAATTTTGGTCACTCTGAGGGGTTAAAAAGTGGTTATTCAACATGAGGCACCATCACTTTGACATTTTGAATCATTTTTGGTACAGTCCGAAAATTTCATTTTCTGATGAAAAACGATGACTCCGGACCTGTCGAACGTACCCAAAATGGTCCATATCGATGAAATTTTAACATTTAATCTTTTGACCCCAAACAACTGTTGGATGTGAATTAAGTCTTTTTCAACTAAAATAAGTGTGTTTAAAGTCATTTATGTGCCTGAAATCGGTCAAAATTGAAGCTTTTGTGTAAGCAAAACTCTGTAAAAATGGCAATTTTGGTCTCTCTGAGGGGTTAAAAAGTGGTTATTCAACATGAGGCACGATCTATTTGACATTTTGAATCATTTTTGGTATAGTCCGAAAAATTCATTTTCTGATGAAAAACGATGACTCCGGACCTGTCGAACGTCCCCAAAATGGTCCATATCGATGAAATTTTAACATTTAATCTTTTGACTCCAAACAACTGTTGGACATGAATTAAGTCTTTTTCAACTAAAATAAGTGTGTTTAAAGTCATTTATGTGCCTGAAATTGGTCAAAATTGAAGCTTTTGTGTAAGCAAAACTCTGTAAAAATGGCAATTTCGGTCACTCTGATGGGTTAAAAAGTGGGTATTCAACATGAGGCACGATCTATTTGACATTTTGAATCATTTTTGGTATAGTCCTAAAAATTCATTTTCTGATGAAAAACGATGACTCCGGACCTGTCGAACGTACCCAAAATGGTCCATATCGATGAAATTTTAACATTTAATCTTTTGACTCCAAACAACTGTTGGATGTGAATTAAGTCTTTTTCAACTAAAATAAGTGTGTTTAAAGTCATTTATGTGCCTGAAATTGGTCAAAATTGAAGCTTTTGTGTAAGCAAAACTCTGTAAAAATGGCAATTTTGGTCACTCTGATGGGTTAAAAAGTGGGTATTCAACATGAGGCACGATCTATTTGACATTTTGAATCATTTTTGGTATAGTCCGAAAAATTCATTTTCTGATGAAAAACGATGACTCCGGACCTGTCGAACGTCCCCAAAATGGTCCATATCGATGAAATTTTAACATTTAATCTTTTGACTCCAAACGACTGTTGGATGTGAATTATGACTTTTTCAACTAAAATAAGTGTGTTTAAAGTCATTTATGTGCCTGAAATTGGTCAAAATTTAAGCTTTTGTGTAAGCAAAACTCTGTAAAAATGGCAATTTTGGTCACTCTGAGGGGTTAAAAAGTGGTTATTCAACATGAGGCACGATCCATTTGACATTTTGAATCATTTTTGGTAGAGTCCGAAAAATTAATTTTTTGATGAAAAACGATGACTCCGGACCTGTCGAACATCCCCAAAATGGTCCATATCGATGAAATTTTAACATTTAATCTTTAGACTCCAAACGACTGTTGGATGTGAATTAAGTCTTTTTCAACTAAAATAAGTGTGTTTAAAGTCATTTATGTGCCTGAAATAGGTCAAAATTGAAGCTTTTGTGTAAGCAAAACTCTGTAAAAATGGCAATTTTGGTCTCTCTGAGGGGTTAAAAAGTGGTTATTCAACATGAGGCACGATCCATTTGACATTTTGAATCATTTTTGGTATAGTCCGAAAAATTAATTTTCTGATGAAAAACGATGACTCCGGACCTGTCGAACGTCCCCAAAATGGTCCATATTGATGAAATTTTAACATTTAATCTTTTGACTCCAAACAACTGTTGGATGTGAATTATGACTTTTTCAACTAAAATAAGTGTGTTTAAAGTCATTTATGTGCCTGAAATCGGTCAAAATTGAAGCTTTTGTGTAAGCAAAACTCTGTAAAAATGGCAATTTTGGTCACTCTGAGGGGTTAAAAAGTGGTTATTCAACATGAGGCACGATCCATTTGACATTTTGAATCATTTTTGGTACAGTCCTAAAAATTCATTTTCTGATGAAAAACGATGACTCCGGACCTGTCGAACGTACCCAAAATGGTCCATATCGATGAAATTTTAACATTTAATCTTTTGACTCCAAACAACTGTTGGATGTGAATTAAGTCTTTTTCAACTAAAATAAGTGTGTTTAAAGTCATTTATGTGCCTGAAATTGGTCAAAATTGAAGCTTTTGTGTAAGCAAAACTCTGTAAAAATGGCAATTTTGGTCACTCTGATGGGTTAAAAAGTGGGTATTCAACATGAGGCACGATCTATTTGACATTTTGAATCATTTTTGGTATAGTCCGAAAAATTCATTTTCTGATGAAAAACGATGACTCCGGACCTGTCGAACGTCCCCAAAATGGTCCATATCGATGAAATTTTAACATTTAATCTTTTGACTCCAAACGACTGTTGGATGTGAATTATGACTTTTTCAACTAAAATAAGTGTGTTTAAAGTCATTTATGTGCCTGAAATTGGTCAAAATTTAAGCTTTTGTGTAAGCAAAACTCTGTAAAAATGGCAATTTTGGTCACTCTGAGGGGTTAAAAAGTGGTTATTCAACATGAGGCACGATCCATTTGACATTTTGAATCATTTTTGGTAGAGTCCGAAAAATTAATTTTTTGATGAAAAACGATGACTCCGGACCTGTCGAACATCCCCAAAATGGTCCATATCGATGAAATTTTAACATTTAATCTTTAGACTCCAAACAACTGTTGGATGTGAATTAAGTCTTTTTCAACTAAAATAAGTGTGTTTAAAGTCATTTATGTGCCTGAAATAGGTCAAAATTGAAGCTTTTGTGTAAGCAAAACTCTGTAAAAATGGCAATTTTGGTCTCTCTGAGGGGTTAAAAAGTGGTTATTCAACATGAGGCACGATCCATTTGACATTTTGAATCATTTTTGGTATAGTCCGAAAAATTAATTTTCTGATGAAAAACGATGACTCCGGACCTGTCGAACGTCCCCAAAATGGTCCATATTGATGAAATTTTAACATTTAATCTTTTGACTCCAAACAACTGTTGGATGTGAATTATGACTTTTTCAACTAAAATAAGTGTGTTTAAAGTCATTTATGTGCCTGAAATCGGTCAAAATTGAAGCTTTTGTGTAAGCAAAACTCTGTAAAAATGGCAATTTTGGTCACTCTGAGGGGTTAAAAAGTGGTTATTCAACATGAGGCACGATCCATTTGACATTTTGAATCATTTTTGGTACAGTCCGAAAAATTAATTTTTTGATGAAAAACGATGACTCCGGACTTGTCGAACAACCCCAAAATGGTCCATATCGATGAAATTTTAACATTTAATCTTTAGACTCCAAACGACTGTTGGATGTGAATTAAGTCTTTTTCAACTAAAATAAGTGTGTTTAAAGTCATTTATGTGCCTGAAATTGGTCAAAATTGAAGCTTTTGTGTAAGCAAAACTCTGTAAAAATGGCAATTTTGGTCACTCTGATGGGTTAAAAAGTGGGTATTCAACATGAGGCACGATCTATTTGACATTTTGAATCATTTTTGGTATAGTCCTAAAAATTCATTTTCTGATGAAAAAAGATGACTCCGGACCTGTCGAACGTACCCAAAATGGTCCATATCGATGAAATTTTAACATTTAATCTTTTGACTCCAAACAACTGTTGGATGTGAATTAAGTCTTTTTCAACTAAAATAAGTGTGTTTAAAGTCATTTATGTGCCTGAAATTGGTCAAAATTGAAGCTTTTGTGTAAGCAAAACTCTGTAAAAATGGCAATTTTGGTCACTCTGATGGGTTAAAAAGTGGGTATTCAACATGAGGCACGATCTATTTGACATTTTGAATCATTTTTGCTATAGTCCGAAAAATTCATTTTCTGATGAAAAACGATGACTCCGGACCTGTCGAACGTCCCCAAAATGGTCCATATCGATGAAATTTTAACATTTAATCTTTTGACTCCAAACGACTGTTGGATGTGAATTATGACTTTTTCAACTAAAATAAGTGTGTTTAAAGTCATTTATGTGCCTGAAATCGGTCAAAATTGAAGCTTTTGTGTAAGCAAAACTCTGTAAAAATGGCAATTTTGGTCACTCTGAGGGGTTAAAAAGTGGTTATTCAACATGAGGCACGATCCATTTGACATTTTGAATCATTTTTGGTACAGTCCGAAAAATTAATTTTTTGATGAAAAACGATGACTCCGGACTTGTCGAACAACCCCAAAATGGTCCATATCGATGAAATTTTAACATTTAATCTTTAGACTCCAAACGACTGTTGGATGTGAATTAAGTCTTTTTCAACTAAAATAAGTGTGTTTAAAGTCATTTATGTGCCTGAAATTGGTCAAAATTGAAGCTTTTGTGTAAGCAAAACTCTGTAAAAATGGCAATTTTGGTCACTCTGAGGGGTTAAAAAGTGGTTATTCAACATGAGGCACCATCACTTTGACATTTTGAATCATTTTTGGTACAGTCCGAAAATTTCATTTTCTGATGAAAAACGATGACTCCGGACCTGTCGAACGTACCCAAAATGGTCCATATCGATGAAATTTTAACATTTAATCTTTTGACCCCAAACAACTGTTGGATGTGAATTAAGTCTTTTTCAACTAAAATAAGTGTGTTTAAAGTCATTTATGTGCCTGAAATCGGTCAAAATTGAAGCTTTTGTGTAAGCAAACTCTGTAAAAATGGCAATTTTGGTCTCTCTGAGGGGTTAAAAAGTGGTTATTCAACATGAGGCACGATCTATTTGACATTTTGAATCATTTTTGGTATAGTCCGAAAAATTCATTTTCTGATGAAAAACGATGACTCCGGACCTGTCAAACGTCCCCAAAATGGTCCATATCGATGAAATTTTAACATTTAATCTTTTGACTCCAAACAACTGTTGGACATGAATTAAGTCTTTTTCAACTAAAATAAGTGTGTTTAAAGTCATTTATGTGCCTGAAATTGGTCAAAATTGAAGCTTTTGTGTAAGCAAAACTCTGTAAAAATGGCAATTTCGGTCACTCTGATGGGTTAAAAAGTGGGTATTCAACATGAGGCACGATCTATTTGACATTTTGAATCATTTTTGGTATAGTCCTAAAAATTCATTTTCTGATGAAAAACGATGACTCCGGACCTGTCGAACGTACCCAAAATGGTCCATATCGATGAAATTTTAACATTTAATCTTTTGACTCCAAACAACTGTTGGATGTGAATTAAGTCTTTTTCAACTAAAATAAGTGTGTTTAAAGTCATTTATGTGCCTGAAATTGGTCAAAATTGAAGCTTTTGTGTAAGCAAAACTCTGTAAAAATGGCAATTTTGGTCACTCTGATGGGTTAAAAAGTGGGTATTCAACATGAGGCACGATCTATTTGACATTTTGAATCATTTTTGGTATAGTCCGAAAAATTCATTTTCTGATGAAAAACGATGACTCCGGACCTGTCGAACGTCCCCAAAATGGTCCATATCGATGAAATTTTAACATTTAATCTTTTGACTCCAAACGACTGTTGGATGTGAATTATGACTTTTTCAACTAAAATAAGTGTGTTTAAAGTCATTTATGTGCCTGAAATTGGTCAAAATTTAAGCTTTTGTGTAAGCAAAACTCTGTAAAAATGGCAATTTTGGTCACTCTGAGGGGTTAAAAAGTGGTTATTCAACATGAGGCACGATCCATTTGACATTTTGAATCATTTTTGGTAGAGTCCGAAAAATTAATTTTTTGATGAAAAACGATGACTCCGGACCTGTCGAACATCCCCAAAATGGTCCATATCGATGAAATTTTAACATTTAATCTTTAGACTCCAAACGACTGTTGGATGTGAATTAAGTCTTTTTCAACTAAAATAAGTGTGTTTAAAGTCATTTATGTGCCTGAAATAGGTCAAAATTGAAGCTTTTGTGTAAGCAAAACTCTGTAAAAATTGCAATTTTGGTCTCTCTGAGGGGTTAAAAAGTGGTTATTCAACATGAGGCACGATCCATTTGACATTTTGAATCATTTTTGGTATAGTCCGAAAAATTAATTTTCTGATGAAAAACGATGACTCCGGACCTGTCGAACGTCCCCAAAATGGTCCATATTGATGAAATTTTAACATTTAATCTTTTGACTCCAAACAACTGTTGGATGTGAATTAAGTCTTTTTCAACTAAAATAAGTGTGTTTAAAGTCATTTATGTGCCTGAAATTGGTCAAAATTGAAGCTTTTGTGTAAGCAAAACTCTGTAAAAATGGCAATTTTGGTCACTCTGATGGGTTAAAAAGTGGGTATTCAACATGAGGCACGATCTATTTGACATTTTGAATCATTTTTGGTATAGTCCGAAAAATTCATTTTCTGATGAAAAACGATGACTCCGGACCTGTCGAACGTCCCCAAAATGGTCCATATCGATGAAATTTTAACATTTAATCTTTTGACTCCAAACGACTGTTGGATGTGAATTATGACTTTTTCAACTAAAATAAGTGTGTTTAAAGTCATTTATGTGCCTGAAATTGGTCAAAATTTAAGCTTTTGTGTAAGCAAAACTCTGTAAAAATGGCAATTTTGGTCACTCTGAGGGGTTAAAAAGTGGTTATTCAACATGAGGCACGATCCATTTGACATTTTGAATCATTTTTGGTAGAGTCCGAAAAATTAATTTTTTGATGAAAAACGATGACTCCGGACCTGTCGAACATCCCCAAAATGGTCCATATCGATGAAATTTTAACATTTAATCTTTAGACTCCAAACGACTGTTGGATGTGAATTAAGTCTTTTTCAACTAAAATAAGTGTGTTTAAAGTCATTTATGTGCCTGAAATAGGTCAAAATTGAAGCTTTTGTGTAAGCAAAACTCTGTAAAAATGGCAATTTTGGTCTCTCTGAGGGGTTAAAAAGTGGTTATTCAACATGAGGCACGATCCATTTGACATTTTGAATCATTTTTGGTATAGTCCGAAAAATTAATTTTCTGATGAAAAACGATGACTCCGGACCTGTCGAACGTCCCCAAAATGGTCCATATTGATGAAATTTTAACATTTAATCTTTTGACTCCAAACAACTGTTGGATGTGAATTATGACTTTTTCAACTAAAATAAGTGTGTTTAAAGTCATTTATGTGCCTGAAATCGGTCAAAATTGAAGCTTTTGTGTAAGCAAAACTCTGTAAAAATGGCAATTTTGGTCACTCTGAGGGGTTAAAAAGTGGTTATTCAACATGAGGCACGATCCATTTGACATTTTGAATCATTTTTGGTACAGTCCGAAAAATTAATTTTTTGATGAAAAACGATGACTCCGGACTTGTCGAACAACCCCAAAATGGTCCATATCGATGAAATTTTAACATTTAATCTTTAGACTCCAAACGACTGTTGGATGTGAATTAAGTCTTTTTCAACTAAAATAAGTGTGTTTAAAGTCATTTATGTGCCTGAAATTGGTCAAAATTGAAGCTTTTGTGTAAGCAAAACTCTGTAAAAATGGCAATTTTGGTCACTCTGATGGGTTAAAAAGTGGGTATTCAACATGAGGCACGATCTATTTGACATTTTGAATCATTTTTGGTATAGTCCTAAAAATTCATTTTCTGATGAAAAACGATGACTCCGGACCTGTCGAACGTACCCAAAATGGTCCATATCGATGAAATTTTAACATTTAATCTTTAGACTCCAAACGACTGTTGGATGTGAATTAAGTCTTTTTCAACTAAAATAAGTGTGTTTAAAGTCATTTATGTGCCTGAAATAGGTCAAAATTGAAGCTTTTGTGTAAGCAAAACTCTGTAAAAATGGCAATTTTGGTCTCTCTGAGGGGTTAAAAAGTGGTTATTCAACATGAGGCACGATCCATTTGACATTTTGAATCATTTTTGGTATAGTCCGAAAAATTAATTTTCTGATGAAAAACGATGACTCCGGACCTGTCGAACGTCCCCAAAATGGTCCATATTGATGAAATTTTAACATTTAATCTTTTGACTCCAAACAACTGTTGGATGTGAATTATGACTTTTTCAAATAAAATAAGTGTGTTTAAAGTCATTTATGTGCCTGAAATCGGTCAAAATTGAAGCTTTTGTGTAAGCAAAACTCTGTAAAAATGGCAATTTTGGTCACTCTGAGGGGTTAAAAAGTGGTTATTCAACATGAGGCACGATCCATTTGACATTTTGAATCATTTTTGGTACAGTCCGAAAAATTAATTTTTTGATGAAAAACGATGACTCCGGACTTGTCGAACAACCCCAAAATGGTCCATATCGATGAAATTTTAACATTTAATCTTTAGACTCCAAACGACTGTTGGATGTGAATTAAGTCTTTTTCAACTAAAATAAGTGTGTTTAAAGTCATTTATGTGCCTGAAATTGGTCAAAATTGAAACTTTTGTGTAAGCAAAACTCTGTAAAAATGGCAATTTTGGTCACTCTGAGGGGTTAAAAAGTTGTTATTCAACATGAGGCACCCTCACTTTGACATTTTGAATCATTTTTGGTACAGTCCGAAAAATTCATTTTCTGATGAAAAACGATGACTCCGGACCTGTCGAACGTACCCAAAATGGTCCATATCGATGAAATTTTAACATTTAATCTTTTGACCCCAAACAACTGTTGGATGTGAATTAAGTCTTTTTCAACTAAAATAAGTGTGTTTAAAGTCATTTATGTGCCTGAAATTGGTCAAAATTGAAGCTTTTGTGTAAGCAAAACTCTGTAAAAATGGAAATTTTGGTCACTCTGAGGGGTTAAAAAGTGGTTATTCAACATGAGGCACTATCCATTTGACATTTTGAATCATTTTTGGTATAGTCCGAAAAATTCATTTTCTGATGAAAAACGATGACTCCGGACCTGTCGAACGTCCCCAAAATGGTCCATATCGATGAAATTTTAACATTTAATCTTTTGACTCCAAACGACTGTTGGATGTGAATTATGACTTTTTCAACTAAAATAAGTGTGTTTAAAGTCATTTATGTGCCTGAAATTGGTCAAAATTGAAGCTTTTGTGTAATCAAAACTCTGTAAAAATGCCAATTTTGGTCACTCTGATGGGTTAAAAAGTGGGTATTCAACATGAGGCACGATCTATTTGACATTTTGAATCATTTTTGGTATAGTCCGAAAAATTCATTTTCTGATGAAAAACGATGACTCCGGACCTGTCGAACGTACCCAAAATGGTCCATATCGATGAAATTTTAACATTTAATCTTTTGACTCCAAACGACTGTTGGATGTGAAATATGACTTTTTCAACTAAAATAAGTGTGTTTAAAGTCATTTATGTGCCTGAAATTGGTCAAAATTGAAGCTTTTGTGTAAGCAAAACTCTGTAAAAATGGCAATTTTGGTCACTCTGAGGGGTTAAAAAGTGGTTATTCAACATGAGGCACCCTCACTTTGACATTTTGAATCATTTTTGGTACAGTCCGAAAAATTCATTTTCTGATGAAAAACGATGACTCCGGACCTGTCGAACGTACCCAAAATGGTCCATATCGATGAAATTTTAACATTTAATCTTTTGACCCCAAACAACTGTTGGATGTGAATTAAGTCTTTTTCAACTAAAATAAGTGTGTTTAAAGTCATTTATGTGCCTGAAATTGGTCAAAATTGAAGCTTTTGTGTAAGCAAAACTCTGTAAAAATGGCAATTTTGGTCACTCTGATGGGTTAAAAAGTGGGTATTCAACATGAGGCACGATCTATTTGACATTTTGAATCATTTTTGGTATAGTCCTAAAAATTCATTTTCTGATGAAAAAAGATGACTCCGGACCTGTCGAACGTACCCAAAATGGTCCATATCGATGAAATTTTAACATTTAATCTTTTGACTCCAAACAACTGTTGGATGTGAATTAAGTCTTTTTCAACTAAAATAAGTGTGTTTAAAGTCATTTATGTGCCTGAAATTGGTCAAAATTGAAGCTTTTGTGTAAGCAAAACTCTGTAAAAATGGCAATTTTGGTCACTCTGATGGGTTAAAAAGTGGGTATTCAACATGAGGCACGATCTATTTGACATTTTGAATCATTTTTGCTATAGTCCGAAAAATTCATTTTCTGATGAAAAACGATGACTCCGGACCTGTCGAACGTCCCCAAAATGGTCCATATCGATGAAATTTTAACATTTAATCTTTTGACTCCAAACGACTGTTGGATGTGAATTATGACTTTTTCAACTAAAATAAGTGTGTTTAAAGTCATTTATGTGCCTGAAATCGGTCAAAATTGAAGCTTTTGTGTAAGCAAAACTCTGTAAAAATGGCAATTTTGGTCACTCTGAGGGGTTAAAAAGTGGTTATTCAACATGAGGCACGATCCATTTGACATTTTGAATCATTTTTGGTACAGTCCGAAAAATTAATTTTTTGATGAAAAACGATGACTCCGGACTTGTCGAACAACCCCAAAATGGTCCATATCGATGAAATTTTAACATTTAATCTTTAGACTCCAAACGACTGTTGGATGTGAATTAAGTCTTTTTCAACTAAAATAAGTGTGTTTAAAGTCATTTATGTGCCTGAAATTGGTCAAAATTGAAGCTTTTGTGTAAGCAAAACTCTGTAAAAATGGCAATTTTGGTCACTCTGAGGGGTTAAAAAGTGGTTATTCAACATGAGGCACCATCACTTTGACATTTTGAATCATTTTTGGTACAGTCCGAAAATTTCATTTTCTGATGAAAAACGATGACTCCGGACCTGTCGAACGTACCCAAAATGGTCCATATCGATGAAATTTTAACATTTAATCTTTTGACCCCAAACAACTGTTGGATGTGAATTAAGTCTTTTTCAACTAAAATAAGTGTGTTTAAAGTCATTTATGTGCCTGAAATCGGTCAAAATTGAAGCTTTTGTGTAAGCAAAACTCTGTAAAAATGGCAATTTTGGTCTCTCTGAGGGGTTAAAAAGTGGTTATTCAACATGAGGCACGATCTATTTGACATTTTGAATCATTTTTGGTATAGTCCGAAAAATTCATTTTCTGATGAAAAACGATGACTCCGGACCTGTCGAACGTCCCCAAAATGGTCCATATCGATGAAATTTTAACATTTAATCTTTTGACTCCAAACAACTGTTGGACATGAATTAAGTCTTTTTCAACTAAAATAAGTGTGTTTAAAGTCATTTATGTGCCTGAAATTGGTCAAAATTGAAGCTTTTGTGTAAGCAAAACTCTGTAAAAATGGCAATTTCGGTCACTCTGATGGGTTAAAAAGTGGGTATTCAACATGAGGCACGATCTATTTGACATTTTGAATCATTTTTGGTATAGTCCTAAAAATTCATTTTCTGATGAAAAACGATGACTCCGGACCTGTCGAACGTACCCAAAATGGTCCATATCGATGAAATTTTAACATTTAATCTTTTGACTCCAAACAACTGTTGGATGTGAATTAAGTCTTTTTCAACTAAAATAAGTGTGTTTAAAGTCATTTATGTGCCTGAAATTGGTCAAAATTGAAGCTTTTGTGTAAGCAAAACTCTGTAAAAATGGCAATTTTGGTCACTCTGATGGGTTAAAAAGTGGGTATTCAACATGAGGCACGATCTATTTGACATTTTGAATCATTTTTGGTATAGTCCGAAAAATTCATTTTCTGATGAAAAACGATGACTCCGGACCTGTCGAACGTCCCCAAAATGGTCCATATCGATGAAATTTTAACATTTAATCTTTTGACTCCAAACGACTGTTGGATGTGAATTATGACTTTTTCAACTAAAATAAGTGTGTTTAAAGTCATTTATGTGCCTGAAATTGGTCAAAATTTAAGCTTTTGTGTAAGCAAAACTCTGTAAAAATGGCAATTTTGGTCACTCTGAGGGGTTAAAAAGTGGTTATTCAACATGAGGCACGATCCATTTGACATTTTGAATCATTTTTGGTAGAGTCCGAAAAATTAATTTTTTGATGAAAAACGATGACTCCGGACCTGTCGAAAATCCCCAAAATGGTCCATATCGATGAAATTTTAACATTTAATCTTTAGACTCCAAACGACTGTTGGATGTGAATTAAGTCTTTTTCAACTAAAATAAGTGTGTTTAAAGTCATTTATGTGCCTGAAATAGGTCAAAATTGAAGCTTTTGTGTAAGCAAAACTCTGTAAAAATGGCAATTTTGGTCTCTCTGAGGGGTTAAAAAGTGGTTATTCAACATGAGGCACGATCCATTTGACATTTTGAATCATTTTTGGTATAGTCCGAAAAATTAATTTTCTGATGAAAAACGATGACTCCGGACCTGTCGAACGTCCCCAAAATGGTCCATATTGATGAAATTTTAACATTTAATCTTTTGACTCCAAACAACTGTTGGATGTGAATTATGACTTTTTCAACTAAAATAAGTGTGTTTAAAGTCATTTATGTGCCTGAAATCGGTCAAAATTGAAGCTTTTGTGTAAGCAAAACTCTGTAAAAATGGCAATTTTGGTCACTCTGAGGGGTTAAAAAGTGGTTATTCAACATGAGGCACGATCCATTTGACATTTTGAATCATTTTTGGTACAGTCCGAAAAATTAATTTTTTGATGAAAAACGATGACTCCGGACTTGTCGAACAACCCCAAAATGGTCCATATCGATGAAATTTTAACATTTAATCTTTAGACTCCAAACGACTGTTGGATGTGAATTAAGTCTTTTTCAACTAAAATAAGTGTGTTTAAAGTCATTTATGTGCCTGAAATTGGTCAAAATTGAAGCTTTTGTGTAAGCAAAACTCTGTAAAAATGGCAATTTTGGTCACTCTGATGGGTTAAAAAGTGGGTATTCAACATGAGGCACGATCTATTTGACATTTTGAATCATTTTTGGTATAGTCCTAAAAATTCATTTTCTGATGAAAAACGATGACTCCGGACCTGTCGAACGTACCCAAAATGGTCCATATCGATGAAATTTTAACATTTAATCTTTAGACTCCAAACGACTGTTGGATGTGAATTAAGTCTTTTTCAACTAAAATAAGTGTGTTTAAAGTCATTTATGTGCCTGAAATAGGTCAAAATTGAAGCTTTTGTGTAAGCAAAACTCTGTAAAAATGGCAATTTTGGTCTCTCTGAGGGGTTAAAAAGTGGTTATTCAACATGAGGCACGATCCATTTGACATTTTGAATCATTTTTGGTATAGTCCGAAAAATTAATTTTCTGATGAAAAACGATGACTCCGGACCTGTCGAACGTCCCCAAAATGGTCCATATTGATGAAATTTTAACATTTAATCTTTTGACTCCAAACAACTGTTGGATGTGAATTATGACTTTTTCAAATAAAATAAGTGTGTTTAAAGTCATTTATGTGCCTGAAATCGGTCAAAATTGAAGCTTTTGTGTAAGCAAAACTCTGTAAAAATGGCAATTTTGGTCACTCTGAGGGGTTAAAAAGTGGTTATTCAACATGAGGCACGATCCATTTGACATTTTGAATCATTTTTGGTACAGTCCGAAAAATTAATTTTTTGATGAAAAACGATGACTCCGGACTTGTCGAACAACCCCAAAATGGTCCATATCGATGAAATTTTAACATTTAATCTTTAGACTCCAAACGACTGTTGGATGTGAATTAAGTCTTTTTCAACTAAAATAAGTGTGTTTAAAGTCATTTATGTGCCTGAAATTGGTCAAAATTGAAACTTTTGTGTAAGCAAAACTCTGTAAAAATGGCAATTTTGGTCACTCTGAGGGGTTAAAAAGTTGTTATTCAACATGAGGCACCCTCACTTTGACATTTTGAATCATTTTTGGTACAGTCCGAAAAATTCATTTTCTGATGAAAAACGATGACTCCGGACCTGTCGAACGTACCCAAAATGGTCCATATCGATGAAATTTTAACATTTAATCTTTTGACCCCAAACAACTGTTGGATGTGAATTAAGTCTTTTTCAACTAAAATAAGTGTGTTTAAAGTCATTTATGTGCCTGAAATTGGTCAAAATTGAAGCTTTTGTGTAAGCAAAACTCTGTAAAAATGGAAATTTTGGTCACTCTGAGGGGTTAAAAAGTGGTTATTCAACATGAGGCACGATCCATTTGACATTTTGAATCATTTTTGGTACAGTCCTAAAAATTCATTTTCTGATGAAAAACGATGACTCCGGACCTGTCGAACGTACCCAAAATGGTCCATATCGATGAAATTTTAACATTTAATCTTTTGACTCCAAACAACTGTTGGATGTGAATTAAGTCTTTTTCAACTAAAATAAGTGTGTTTAAAGTCATTTATGTGCCTGAAATTGGTCAAAATTGAAGCTTTTGTGTAAGCAAAACTCTGTAAAAATGGCAATTTTGGTCACTCTGATGGGTTAAAAAGTGGGTATTCAACATGAGGCACGATCTATTTGACATTTTGAATCATTTTTGGTATAGTCCGAAAAATTCATTTTCTGATGAAAAACGATGACTCCGGACCTGTCGAACGTCCCCAAAATGGTCCATATCGATGAAATTTTAACATTTAATCTTTTGACTCCAAACGACTGTTGGATGTGAATTATGACTTTTTCAACTAAAATAAGTGTGTTTAAAGTCATTTATGTGCCTGAAATTGGTCAAAATTTAAGCTTTTGTGTAAGCAAAACTCTGTAAAAATGGCAATTTTGGTCACTCTGAGGGGTTAAAAAGTGGTTATTCAACATGAGGCACGATCCATTTGACATTTTGAATCATTTTTGGTAGAGTCCGAAAAATTAATTTTTGGATGAAAAACGATGACTCCGGACCTGTCGAACATCCCCAAAATGGTCCATATCGATGAAATTTTAACATTTAATCTTTAGACTCCAAACAACTGTTGGATGTGAATTAAGTCTTTTTCAACTAAAATAAGTGTGTTTAAAGTCATTTATGTGCCTGAAATAGGTCAAAATTGAAGCTTTTGTGTAAGCAAAACTCTGTAAAAATGGCAATTTTGGTCTCTCTGAGGGGTTAAAAAGTGGTTATTCAACATGAGGCACGATCCATTTGACATTTTGAATCATTTTTGGTATAGTCCGAAAAATTAATTTTCTGATGAAAAACGATGACTCCGGACCTGTCGAACGTCCCCAAAATGGTCCATATTGATGAAATTTTAACATTTAATCTTTTGACTCCAAACAACTGTTGGATGTGAATTATGACTTTTTCAACTAAAATAAGTGTGTTTAAAGTCATTTATGTGCCTGAAATCGGTCAAAATTGAAGCTTTTGTGTAAGCAAAACTCTGTAAAAATGGCAATTTTGGTCACTCTGAGGGGTTAAAAAGTGGTTATTCAACATGAGGCACGATCCATTTGACATTTTGAATCATTTTTGGTACAGTCCGAAAAATTAATTTTTTGATGAAAAACGATGACTCCGGACTTGTCGAACAACCCCAAAATGGTCCATATCGATGAAATTTTAACATTTAATCTTTAGACTCCAAACGACTGTTGGATGTGAATTAAGTCTTTTTCAACTAAAATAAGTGTGTTTAAAGTCATTTATGTGCCTGAAATTGGTCAAAATTGAAGCTTTTGTGTAAGCAAAACTCTGTAAAAATGGCAATTTTGGTCACTCTGATGGGTTAAAAAGTGGGTATTCAACATGAGGCACGATCTATTTGACATTTTGAATCATTTTTGGTATAGTCCTAAAAATTCATTTTCTGATGAAAAAAGATGACTCCGGACCTGTCGAACGTACCCAAAATGGTCCATATCGATGAAATTTTAACATTTAATCTTTTGACTCCAAACAACTGTTGGATGTGAATTAAGTCTTTTTCAACTAAAATAAGTGTGTTTAAAGTCATTTATGTGCCTGAAATTGGTCAAAATTGAAGCTTTTGTGTAAGCAAAACTCTGTAAAAATGGCAATTTTGGTCACTCTGATGGGTTAAAAAGTGGGTATTCAACATGAGGCACGATCTATTTGACATTTTGAATCATTTTTGCTATAGTCCGAAAAATTCATTTTCTGATGAAAAACGATGACTCCGGACCTGTCGAACGTCCCCAAAATGGTCCATATCGATGAAATTTTAACATTTAATCTTTTGACTCCAAACGACTGTTGGATGTGAATTATGACTTTTTCAACTAAAATAAGTGTGTTTAAAGTCATTTATGTGCCTGAAATCGGTCAAAATTGAAGCTTTTGTGTAAGCAAAACTCTGTAAAAATGGCAATTTTGGTCACTCTGAGGGGTTAAAAAGTGGTTATTCAACATGAGGCACGATCCATTTGACATTTTGAATCATTTTTGGTACAGTCCGAAAAATTAATTTTTTGATGAAAAACGATGACTCCGGACTTGTCGAACAACCCCAAAATGGTCCATATCGATGAAATTTTAACATTTAATCTTTAGACTCCAAACGACTGTTGGATGTGAATTAAGTCTTTTTCAACTAAAATAAGTGTGTTTAAAGTCATTTATGTGCCTGAAATTGGTCAAAATTGAAGCTTTTGTGTAAGCAAAACTCTGTAAAAATGGCAATTTTGGTCACTCTGAGGGGTTAAAAAGTGGTTATTCAACATGAGGCACCATCACTTTGACATTTTGAATCATTTTTGGTACAGTCCGAAAATTTCATTTTCTGATGAAAAACGATGACTCCGGACCTGTCGAACGTACCCAAAATGGTCCATATCGATGAAATTTTAACATTTAATCTTTTGACCCCAAACAACTGTTGGATGTGAATTAAGTCTTTTTCAACTAAAATAAGTGTGTTTAAAGTCATTTATGTGCCTGAAATCGGTCAAAATTGAAGCTTTTGTGTAAGCAAAACTCTGTAAAAATGGCAATTTTGGTCTCTCTGAGGGGTTAAAAAGTGGTTATTCAACATGAGGCACGATCTATTTGACATTTTGAATCATTTTTGGTATAGTCCGAAAAATTCATTTTCTGATGAAAAACGATGACTCCGGACCTGTCGAACGTCCCCAAAATGGTCCATATCGATGAAATTTTAACATTTAATCTTTTGACTCCAAACAACTGTTGGACATGAATTAAGTCTTTTTCAACTAAAATAAGTGTGTTTAAAGTCATTTATGTGCCTGAAATTGGTCAAAATTGAAGCTTTTGTGTAAGCAAAACTCTGTAAAAATGGCAATTTCGGTCACTCTGATTGGTTAAAAAGTGGGTATTCAACATGAGGCACGATCTATTTGACATTTTGAATCATTTTTGGTATAGTCCTAAAAATTCATTTTCTGATGAAAAACGATGACTCCGGACCTGTCGAACGTACCCAAAATGGTCCATATCGATGAAATTTTAACATTTAATCTTTTGACTCCAAACAACTGTTGGATGTGAATTAAGTCTTTTTCAACTAAAATAAGTGTGTTTAAAGTCATTTATGTGCCTGAAATTGGTCAAAATTGAAGCTTTTGTGTAAGCAAAACTCTGTAAAAATGGCAATTTTGGTCACTCTGATGGGTTAAAAAGTGGGTATTCAACATGAGGCACGATCTATTTGACATTTTGAATCATTTTTGGTATAGTCCGAAAAATTCATTTTCTGATGAAAAACGATGACTCCGGACCTGTCGAACGTCCCCAAAATGGTCCATATCGATGAAATTTTAACATTTAATCTTTTGACTCCAAACGACTGTTGGATGTGAATTATGACTTTTTCAACTAAAATAAGTGTGTTTAAAGTCATTTATGTGCCTGAAATTGGTCAAAATTTAAGCTTTTGTGTAAGCAAAACTCTGTAAAAATGGCAATTTTGGTCACTCTGAGGGGTTAAAAAGTGGTTATTCAACATGAGGCACGATCCATTTGACATTTTGAATCATTTTTGGTAGAGTCCGAAAAATTAATTTTTTGATGAAAAACGATGACTCCGGACCTGTCGAACATCCCCAAAATGGTCCATATCGATGAAATTTTAACATTTAATCTTTAGACTCCAAACGACTGTTGGATGTGAATTAAGTCTTTTTCAACTAAAATAAGTGTGTTTAAAGTCATTTATGTGCCTGAAATAGGTCAAAATTGAAGCTTTTGTGTAAGCAAAACTCTGTAAAAATGGCAATTTTGGTCTCTCTGAGGGGTTAAAAAGTGGTTATTCAACATGAGGCACGATCCATTTGACATTTTGAATCATTTTTGGTATAGTCCGAAAAATTAATTTTCTGATGAAAAACGATGACTCCGGACCTGTCGAACGTCCCCAAAATGGTCCATATTGATGAAATTTTAACATTTAATCTTTTGACTCCAAACAACTGTTGGATGTGAATTAAGTCTTTTTCAACTAAAATAAGTGTGTTTAAAGTCATTTATGTGCCTGAAATTGGTCAAAATTGAAGCTTTTGTGTAAGCAAAACTCTGTAAAAATGGCAATTTTGGTCACTCTGATGGGTTAAAAAGTGGGTATTCAACATGAGGCACGATCTATTTGACATTTTGAATCATTTTTGGTATAGTCCGAAAAATTCATTTTCTGATGAAAAACGATGACTCCGGACCTGTCGAACGTCCCCAAAATGGTCCATATCGATGAAATTTTAACATTTAATCTTTTGACTCCAAACGACTGTTGGATGTGAATTATGACTTTTTCAACTAAAATAAGTGTGTTTAAAGTCATTTATGTGCCTGAAATTGGTCAAAATTTAAGCTTTTGTGTAAGCAAAACTCTGTAAAAATGGCAATTTTGGTCACTCTGAGGGGTTAAAAAGTGGTTATTCAACATGAGGCACGATCCATTTGACATTTTGAATCATTTTTGGTAGAGTCCGAAAAATTAATTTTTTGATGAAAAACGATGACTCCGGACCTGTTGAACATCCCCAAAATGGTCCATATCGATGAAATTTTAACATTTAATCTTTAGACTCCAAACGACTGTTGGATGTGAATTAAGTCTTTTTCAACTAAAATAAGTGTGTTTAAAGTCATTTATGTGCCTGAAATAGGTCAAAATTGAAGCTTTTGTGTAAGCAAAACTCTGTAAAAATGGCAATTTTGGTCTCTCTGAGGGGTTAAAAAGTGGTTATTCAACATGAGGCACGATCCATTTGACATTTTGAATCATTTTTGGTATAGTCCGAAAAATTAATTTTCTGATGAAAAACGATGACTCCGGACCTGTCGAACGTCCCCAAAATGGTCCATATTGATGAAATTTTAACATTTAATCTTTTGACTCCAAACAACTGTTGGATGTGAATTATGACTTTTTCAACTAAAATAAGTGTGTTTAAAGTCATTTATGTGCCTGAAATCGGTCAAAATTGAAGCTTTTGTGTAAGCAAAACTCTGTAAAAATGGCAATTTTGGTCACTCTGAGGGGTTAAAAAGTGGTTATTCAACATGAGGCACGATCCATTTGACATTTTGAATCATTTTTGGTACAGTCCGAAAAATTAATTTTTTGATGAAAAACGATGACTCCGGACTTGTCGAACAACCCCAAAATGGTCCATATCGATGAAATTTTAACATTTAATCTTTAGACTCCAAACGACTGTTGGATGTGAATTAAGTCTTTTTCAACTAAAATAAGTGTGTTTAAAGTCATTTATGTGCCTGAAATTGGTCAAAATTGAAGCTTTTGTGTAAGCAAAACTCTGTAAAAATGGCAATTTTGGTCACTCTGATGGGTTAAAAAGTGGGTATTCAACATGAGGCACGATCTATTTGACATTTTGAATCATTTTTGGTATAGTCCTAAAAATTCATTTTCTGATGAAAAACGATGACTCCGGACCTGTCGAACGTACCCAAAATGGTCCATATCGATGAAATTTTAACATTTAATCTTTAGACTCCAAACGACTGTTGGATGTGAATTAAGTCTTTTTCAACTAAAATAAGTGTGTTTAAAGTCATTTATGTGCCTGAAATAGGTCAAAATTGAAGCTTTTGTGTAAGCAAAACTCTGTAAAAATGGCAATTTTGGTCTCTCTGAGGGGTTAAAAAGTGGTTATTCAACATGAGGCACCCTCACTTTGACATTTTGAATCATTTTTGGTACAGTCCGAAAAATTCATTTTCTGATGAAAAACGATGACTCCGGACCTGTCGAACGTACCCAAAATGGTCCATATCGATGAAATTTTAACATTTAATCTTTTGACCCCAAACAACTGTTGGATGTGAATTAAGTCTTTTTCAACTAAAATAAGTGTGTTTAAAGTCATTTATGTGCCTGAAATTGGTCAAAATTGAAGCTTTTGTGTAAGCAAAACTCTGTAAAAATGGCAATTTTGGTCACTCTGAGGGGTTAAAAAGTGGTTATTCAACATGAGGCACGATCCATTTGACATTTTGAATCATTTTTGGTACAGTCCGAAAAATTAATTTTTTGATGAAAAACGATGACTCCGGACTTGTCGAACAACCCCAAAATGGTCCATATCGATGAAATTTTAACATTTAATCTTTAGACTCCAAACGACTGTTGGATGTGAATTAAGTCTTTTTCAACTAAAATAAGTGTGTTTAAAGTCATTTATGTGCCTGAAATTGGTCAAAATTGAAACTTTTGTGTAAGCAAAACTCTGTAAAAATGGCAATTTTGGTCACTCTGAGGGGTTAAAAAGTTGTTATTCAACATGAGGCACCCTCACTTTGACATTTTGAATCATTTTTGGTACAGTCCGAAAAATTCATTTTCTGATGAAAAACGATGACTCCGGACCTGTCGAACGTACCCAAAATGGTCCATATCGATGAAATTTTAACATTTAATCTTTTGACCCCAAACAACTGTTGGATGTGAATTAAGTCTTTTTCAACTAAAATAAGTGTGTTTAAAGTCATTTATGTGCCTGAAATTGGTCAAAATTGAAGCTTTTGTGTAAGCAAAACTCTGTAAAAATGGAAATTTTGGTCACTCTGAGGGGTTAAAAAGTGGTTATTCAACATGAGGCACTATCCATTTGACATTTTGAATCATTTTTGGTATAGTCCGAAAAATTCATTTTCTGATGAAAAACGATGACTCCGGACCTGTCGAACGTCCCCAAAATGGTCCATATCGATGAAATTTTAACATTTAATCTTTTGACTCCAAACGACTGTTGGATGTGAATTATGACTTTTTCAACTAAAATAAGTGTGTTTAAAGTCATTTATGTGCCTGAAATTGGTCAAAATTGAAGCTTTTGTGTAATCAAAACTCTGTAAAAATGCCAATTTTGGTCACTCTGATGGGTTAAAAAGTGGGTATTCAACATGAGGCACGATCTATTTGACATTTTGAATCATTTTTGGTATAGTCCGAAAAATTCATTTTCTGATGAAAAACGATGACTCCGGACCTGTCGAACGTACCCAAAATGGTCCATATCGATGAAATTTTAACATTTAATCTTTTGACTCCAAACGACTGTTGGATGTGAATTATGACTTTTTCAACTAAAATAAGTGTGTTTAAAGTCATTTATGTGCCTGAAATTGGTCAAAATTGAAGCTTTTGTGTAAGCAAAACTCTGTAAAAATGGCAATTTTGGTCACTCTGAGGGGTTAAAAAGTGGTTATTCAACATGAGGCACCCTCACTTTGACATTTTGAATCATTTTTGGTACAGTCCGAAAAATTCATTTTCTGATGAAAAACGATGACTCCGGACCTGTCGAACGTACCCAAAATGGTCCATATCGATGAAATTTTAACATTTAATCTTTTGACCCCAAACAACTGTTGGATGTGAATTAAGTCTTTTTCAACTAAAATAAGTGTGTTTAAAGTCATTTATGTGCCTGAAATTGGTCAAAATTGAAGCTTTTGTGTAAGCAAAACTCTGTAAAAATGGCAATTTTGGTCACTCTGATGGGTTAAAAAGTGGGTATTCAACATGAGGCACGATCTATTTGACATTTTGAATCATTTTTGGTATAGTCCTAAAAATTCATTTTCTGATGAAAAAAGATGACTCCGGACCTGTCGAACGTACCCAAAATGGTCCATATCGATGAAATTTTAACATTTAATCTTTTGACTCCAAACAACTGTTGGATGTGAATTAAGTCTTTTTCAACTAAAATAAGTGTGTTTAAAGTCATTTATGTGCCTGAAATTGGTCAAAATTGAAGCTTTTGTGTAAGCAAAACTCTGTAAAAATGGCAATTTTGGTCACTCTGATGGGTTAAAAAGTGGGTATTCAACATGAGGCACGATCTATTTGACATTTTGAATCATTTTTGGTATAGTCCGAAAAATTCATTTTCTGATGAAAAACGATGACTCCGGACCTGTCGAACGTCCCCAAAATGGTCCATATCGATGAAATTTTAACATTTAATCTTTTGACTCCAAACGACTGTTGGATGTGAATTATGACTTTTTCAACTAAAATAAGTGTGTTTAAAGTCATTTATGTGCCTGAAATCGGTCAAAATTGAAGCTTTTGTGTAAGCAAAACTCTGTAAAAATGGCAATTTGGTCACTCTGAGGGGTTAAAAAGTGGTTATTCAACATGAGGCACGATCCATTTGACATTTTGAATCATTTTTGGTACAGTCCGAAAAATTAATTTTTTGATGAAAAACGATGACTCCGGACTTGTCGAACAACCCCAAAATGGTCCATATCGATGAAATTTTAACATTTAATCTTTAGACTCCAAACGAC
Organism: Lissotriton vulgaris; assembly: GCF_964263255.1. Taxonomy (NCBI): domain Eukaryota; kingdom Metazoa; phylum Chordata; class Amphibia; order Caudata; family Salamandridae; genus Lissotriton; species Lissotriton vulgaris. The sequence goes on from NW_028245659.1 coordinate 67,519, forward strand.
TGTTGGATGTGAATTAAGTCTTTTTCAACTAAAATAAGTGTGTTTAAAGTCATTTATGTGCCTGAAATTGGTCAAAATTGAAGCTTTTGTGTAAGCAAAACTCTGTAAAAATGGCAATTTTGGTCACTCTGAGGGGTTAAAAAGTGGTTATTCAACATGAGGCACCATCACTTTGACATTTTGAATCATTTTTGGTACAGTCCGAAAATTTCATTTTCTGATGAAAAACGATGACTCCGGACCTGTCGAACGTACCCAAAATGGTCCATATCGATGAAATTTTAACATTTAATCTTTTGACCCCAAACAACTGTTGGATGTGAATTAAGTCTTTTTCAACTAAAATAAGTGTGTTTAAAGTCATTTATGTGCCTGAAATCGGTCAAAATTGAAGCTTTTGTGTAAGCAAAACTCTGTAAAAATGGCAATTTTGGTCTCTCTGAGGGGTTAAAAAGTGGTTATTCAACATGAGGCACGATCTATTTGACATTTTGAATCATTTTTGGTATAGTCCGAAAAATTCATTTTCTGATGAAAAACGATGACTCCGGACCTGTCGAACGTCCCCAAAATGGTCCATATCGATGAAATTTTAACATTTAATCTTTTGACTCCAAACAACTGTTGGACATGAATTAAGTCTTTTTCAACTAAAATAAGTGTGTTTAAAGTCATTTATGTGCCTGAAATTGGTCAAAATTGAAGCTTTTGTGTAAGCAAAACTCTGTAAAAATGGCAATTTCGGTCACTCTGATGGGTTAAAAAGTGGGTATTCAACATGAGGCACGATCTATTTGACATTTTGAATCATTTTTGGTATAGTCCTAAAAATTCATTTTCTGATGAAAAACGATGACTCCGGACCTGTCGAACGTACCCAAAATGGTCCATATCGATGAAATTTTAACATTTAATCTTTTGACTCCAAACAACTGTTGGATGTGAATTAAGTCTTTTTCAACTAAAATAAGTGTGTTTAAAGTCATTTATGTGCCTGAAATTGGTCAAAATTGAAGCTTTTGTGTAAGCAAAACTCTGTAAAAATGGCAATTTTGGTCACTCTGATGGGTTAAAAAGTGGGTATTCAACATGAGGCACGATCTATTTGACATTTTGAATCATTTTTGGTATAGTCCGAAAAATTCATTTTCTGATGAAAAACGATGACTCCGGACCTGTCGAACGTCCCCAAAATGGTCCATATCGATGAAATTTTAACATTTAATCTTTTGACTCCAAACGACTGTTGGATGTGAATTATGACTTTTTCAACTAAAATAAGTGTGTTTAAAGTCATTTATGTGCCTGAAATTGGTCAAAATTTAAGCTTTTGTGTAAGCAAAACTCTGTAAAAATGGCAATTTTGGTCACTCTGAGGGGTTAAAAAGTGGTTATTCAACATGAGGCACGATCCATTTGACATTTTGAATCATTTTTGGTAGAGTCCGAAAAATTAATTTTTTGATGAAAAACGATGACTCCGGACCTGTCGAACATCCCCAAAATGGTCCATATCGATGAAATTTTAACATTTAATCTTTAGACTCCAAACGACTGTTGGATGTGAATTAAGTCTTTTTCAACTAAAATAAGTGTGTTTAAAGTCATTTATGTGCCTGAAATAGGTCAAAATTGAAGCTTTTGTGTAAGCAAAACTCTGTAAAAATGGCAATTTTGGTCTCTCTGAGGGGTTAAAAAGTGGTTATTCAACATGAGGCACGATCCATTTGACATTTTGAATCATTTTTGGTATAGTCTGAAAAATTAATTTTCTGATGAAAAACGATGACTCCGGACCTGTCGAACGTCCCCAAAATGGTCCATATTGATGAAATTTTAACATTTAATCTTTTGACTCCAAACAACTGTTGGATGTGAATTAAGTCTTTTTCAACTAAAATAAGTGTGTTTAAAGTCATTTATGTGCCTGAAATTGGTCAAAATTGAAGCTTTTGTGTAAGCAAAACTCTGTAAAAATGGCAATTTTGGTCACTCTGATGGGTTAAAAAGTGGGTATTCAACATGAGGCACGATCTATTTGACATTTTGAATCATTTTTGGTATAGTCCGAAAAATTCATTTTCTGATGAAAAACGATGACTCCGGACCTGTCGAACGTCCCCAAAATGGTCCATATCGATGAAATTTTAACATTTAATCTTTTGACTCCAAACGACTGTTGGATGTGAATTATGACTTTTTCAACTAAAATAAGTGTGTTTAAAGTCATTTATGTGCCTGAAATTGGTCAAAATTTAAGCTTTTGTGTAAGCAAAACTCTGTAAAAATGGCAATTTTGGTCACTCTGAGGGGTTAAAAAGTGGTTATTCAACATGAGGCACGATCCATTTGACATTTTGAATCATTTTTGGTAGAGTCCGAAAAATTAATTTTTTGATGAAAAACGATGACTCCGGACCTGTCGAACATCCCCAAAATGGTCCATATCGATGAAATTTTAACATTTAATCTTTAGACTCCAAACGACTGTTGGATGTGAATTAAGTCTTTTTCAACTAAAATAAGTGTGTTTAAAGTCATTTATGTGCCTGAAATAGGTCAAAATTGAAGCTTTTGTGTAAGCAAAACTCTGTAAAAATGGCAATTTTGGTCTCTCTGAGGGGTTAAAAAGTGGTTATTCAACATGAGGCACGATCCATTTGACATTTTGAATCATTTTTGGTATAGTCCGAAAAATTAATTTTCTGATGAAAAACGATGACTCCGGACCTGTCGAACGTCCCCAAAATGGTCCATATTGATGAAATTTTAACATTTAATCTTTTGACTCCAAACAACTGTTGGATGTGAATTATGACTTTTTCAACTAAAATAAGTGTGTTTAAAGTCATTTATGTGCCTGAAATCGGTCAAAATTGAAGCTTTTGTGTAAGCAAAACTCTGTAAAAATGGCAATTTTGGTCACTCTGAGGGGTTAAAAAGTGGTTATTCAACATGAGGCACGATCCATTTGACATTTTGAATCAATTTTGGTACAGTCCGAAAAATTAATTTTTTGATGAAAAACGATGACTCCGGACTTGTCGAACAACCCCAAAATGGTCCATATCGATGAAATTTTAACATTTAATCTTTAGACTCCAAACGACTGTTGGATGTGAATTAAGTCTTTTTCAACTAAAATAAGTGTGTTTAAAGTCATTTATGTGCCTGAAATTGGTCAAAATTGAAGCTTTTGTGTAAGCAAAACTCTGTAAAAATGGCAATTTTGGTCACTCTGATGGGTTAAAAAGTGGGTATTCAACATGAGGCACAATCTATTTGACATTTTGAATCATTTTTGGTATAGTCCTAAAAATTCATTTTCTGATGAAAAACGATGACTCCGGACCTGTCGAACGTACCCAAAATGGTCCATATCGATGAAATTTTAACATTTAATCTTTAGACTCCAAACGACTGTTGGATGTGAATTAAGTCTTTTTCAACTAAAATAAGTGTGTTTAAAGTCATTTATGTGCCTGAAATAGGTCAAAATTGAAGCTTTTGTGTAAGCAAAACTCTGTAAAAATGGCAATTTTGGTCTCTCTGAGGGGTTAAAAAGTGGTTATTCAACATGAGGCACGATCCATTTGACATTTTGAATCATTTTTGGTATAGTCCGAAAAATTAATTTTCTGATGAAAAACGATGACTCCGGACCTGTCGAACGTCCCCAAAATGGTCCATATTGATGAAATTTTAACATTTAATCTTTTGACTCCAAACAACTGTTGGATGTGAATTATGACTTTTTCAAATAAAATAAGTGTGTTTAAAGTCATTTATGTGCCTGAAATCGGTCAAAATTGAAGCTTTTGTGTAAGCAAAACTCTGTAAAAATGGCAATTTTGGTCACTCTGAGGGGTTAAAAAGTGGTTATTCAACATGAGGCACGATCCATTTGACATTTTGAATCATTTTTGGTACAGTCCGAAAAATTAATTTTTTGATGAAAAACGATGACTCCGGACTTGTCGAACAACCCCAAAATGGTCCATATCGATGAAATTTTAACATTTAATCTTTAGACTCCAAACGACTGTTGGATGTGAATTAAGTCTTTTTCAACTAAAATAAGTGTGTTTAAAGTCATTTATGTGCCTGAAATTGGTCAAAATTGAAACTTTTGTGTAAGCAAAACTCTGTAAAAATGGCAATTTTGGTCACTCTGAGGGGTTAAAAAGTTGTTATTCAACATGAGGCACCCTCACTTTGACATTTTGAATCATTTTTGGTACAGTCCGAAAAATTCATTTTCTGATGAAAAACGATGACTCCGGACCTGTCGAACGTACCCAAAATGGTCCATATCGATGAAATTTTAACATTTAATCTTTTGACCCCAAACAACTGTTGGATGTGAATTAAGTCTTTTTCAACTAAAATAAGTGTGTTTAAAGTCATTTATGTGCCTGAAATTGGTCAAAATTGAAGCTTTTGTGTAAGCAAAACTCTGTAAAAATGGAAATTTTGGTCACTCTGAGGGGTTAAAAAGTGGTTATTCAACATGAGGCACTATCCATTTGACATTTTGAATCATTTTTGGTATAGTCCGAAAAATTCATTTTCTGATGAAAAACGATGACTCCGGACCTGTCGAACGTCCCCAAAATGGTCCATATCGATGAAATTTTAACATTTAATCTTTTGACTCCAAACGACTGTTGGATGTGAATTATGACTTTTTCAACTAAAATAAGTGTGTTTAAAGTCATTTATGTGCCTGAAATTGGTCAAAATTGAAGCTTTTGTGTAATCAAAACTCTGTAAAAATGCCAATTTTGGTCACTCTGATGGGTTAAAAAGTGGGTATTCAACATGACGCACGATCTATTTGACATTTTGAATCATTTTTGGTATAGTCCGAAAAATTCATTTTCTGATGAAAAACGATGACTCCGGACCTGTCGAACGTACCCAAAATGGTCCATATCGATGAAATTTTAACATTTAATCTTTTGACTCCAAACGACTGTTGGATGTGAATTATGACTTTTTCAACTAAAATAAGTGTGTTTAAAGTCATTTATGTGCCTGAAATTGGTCAAAATTGAAGCTTTTGTGTAAGCAAAACTCTGTAAAAATGGCAATTTTGGTCACTCTGAGGGGTTAAAAAGTGGTTATTCAACATGAGGCACCCTCACTTTGACATTTTGAATCATTTTTGGTACAGTCCGAAAAATTCATTTTCTGATGAAAAACGATGACTCCGGACCTGTCGAACGTACCCAAAATGGTCCATATCGATGAAATTTTAACATTTAATCTTTTGACCCCAAACAACTGTTGGATGTGAATTAAGTCTTTTTCAACTAAAATAAGTGTGTTTAAAGTCATTTATGTGCCTGAAATTGGTCAAAATTGAAGCTTTTGTGTAAGCAAAACTCTGTAAAAATGGCAATTTTGGTCACTCTGATGGGTTAAAAAGTGGGTATTCAACATGAGGCACGATCTATTTGACATTTTGAATCATTTTTGGTATAGTCCTAAAAATTCATTTTCTGATGAAAAAAGATGACTCCGGACCTGTCGAACGTACCCAAAATGGTCCATATCGATGAAATTTTAACATTTAATCTTTTGACTCCAAACAACTGTTGGATGTGAATTAAGTCTTTTTCAACTAAAATAAGTGTGTTTAAAGTCATTTATGTGCCTGAAATTGGTCAAAATTGAAGCTTTTGTGTAAGCAAAACTCTGTAAAAATGGCAATTTTGGTCACTCTGATGGGTTAAAAAGTGGGTATTCAACATGAGGCACGATCTATTTGACATTTTGAATCATTTTTGGTATAGTCCGAAAAATTCATTTTCTGATGAAAAACGATGACTCCGGACCTGTCGAACGTCCCCAAAATGGTCCATATCGATGAAATTTTAACATTTAATCTTTTGACTCCAAACGACTGTTGGATGTGAATTATGACTTTTTCAACTAAAATAAGTGTGTTTAAAGTCATTTATGTGCCTGAAATCGGTCAAAATTGAAGCTTTTGTGTAAGCAAAACTCTGTAAAAATGGCAATTTTGGTCACTCTGAGGGGTTAAAAAGTGGTTATTCAACATGAGGCACGATCCATTTGACATTTTGAATCATTTTTGGTACAGTCCGAAAAATTAATTTTTTGATGAAAAACGATGACTCCGGACTTGTCGAACAACCCCAAAATGGTCCATATCGATGAAATTTTAACATTTAATCTTTAGACTCCAAACGACTGTTGGATGTGAATTAAGTCTTTTTCAACTAAAATAAGTGTGTTTAAAGTCATTTATGTGCCTGAAATTGGTCAAAATTGAAGCTTTTGTGTAAGCAAAACTCTGTAAAAATGGCAATTTTGGTCACTCTGAGGGGTTAAAAAGTGGTTATTCAACATGAGGCACCATCACTTTGACATTTTGAATCATTTTTGGTACAGTCCGAAAATTTCATTTTCTGATGAAAAACGATGACTCCGGACCTGTCGAACGTACCCAAAATGGTCCATATCGATGAAATTTTAACATTTAATCTTTTGACCCCAAACAACTGTTGGATGTGAATTAAGTCTTTTTCAACTAAAATAAGTGTGTTTAAAGTCATTTATGTGCCTGAAATCGGTCAAAATTGAAGCTTTTGTGTAAGCAAAACTCTGTAAAAATGGCAATTTTGGTCTCTCTGAGGGGTTAAAAAGTGGTTATTCAACATGAGGCACGATCTATTTGACATTTTGAATCATTTTTGGTATAGTCCGAAAAATTCATTTTCTGATGAAAAACGATGACTCCGGACCTGTCGAACGTCCCCAAAATGGTCCATATCGATGAAATTTTAACATTTAATCTTTTGACTCCAAACAACTGTTGGACATGAATTAAGTCTTTTTCAACTAAAATAAGTGTGTTTAAAGTCATTTATGTGCCTGAAATTGGTCAAAATTGAAGCTTTTGTGTAAGCAAAACTCTGTAAAAATGGCAATTTCGGTCACTCTGATGGGTTAAAAAGTGGGTATTCAACATGAGGCACGATCTATTTGACATTTTGAATCATTTTGGTATAGTCCTAAAAATTCATTTTCTGATGAAAAACGATGACTCCGGACCTGTCGAACGTACCCAAAATGGTCCATATCGATGAAATTTTAACATTTAATCTTTTGACTCCAAACAACTGTTGGATGTGAATTAAGTCTTTTTCAACTAAAATAAGTGTGTTTAAAGTCATTTATGTGCCTGAAATTGGTCAAAATTGAAGCTTTTGTGTAAGCAAAACTCTGTAAAAATGGCAATTTTGGTCACTCTGATGGGTTAAAAAGTGGGTATTCAACATGAGGCACGATCTATTTGACATTTTGAATCATTTTTGGTATAGTCCGAAAAATTCATTTTCTGATGAAAAACGATGACTCCGGACCTGTCGAACGTCCCCAAAATGGTCCATATCGATGAAATTTTAACATTTAATCTTTTGACTCCAAACGACTGTTGGATGTGAATTATGACTTTTTCAACTAAAATAAGTGTGTTTAAAGTCATTTATGTGCCTGAAATTGGTCAAAATTTAAGCTTTTGTGTAAGCAAAACTCTGTAAAAATGGCAATTTTGGTCACTCTGAGGGGTTAAAAAGTGGTTATTCAACATGAGGCACGATCCATTTGACATTTTGAATCATTTTTGGTAGAGTCCGAAAAATTAATTTTTTGATGAAAAACGATGACTCCGGACCTGTCGAACATCCCCAAAATGGTCCATATCGATGAAATTTTAACATTTAATCTTTAGACTCCAAACGACTGTTGGATGTGAATTAAGTCTTTTTCAACTAAAATAAGTGTGTTTAAAGTCATTTATGTGCCTGAAATAGGTCAAAATTGAAGCTTTTGTGTAAGCAAAACTCTGTAAAAATGGCAATTTTGGTCTCTCTGAGGGGTTAAAAAGTGGTTATTCAACATGAGGCACGATCCATTTGACATTTTGAATCATTTTTGGTAGAGTCCGAAAAATTAATTTTCTGATGAAAAACGATGACTCCGGACCTGTCGAACGTCCCCAAAATGGTCCATATTGATGAAATTTTAACATTTAATCTTTTGACTCCAAACAACTGTTGGATGTGAATTATGACTTTTTCAACTAAAATAAGTGTGTTTAAAGTCATTTATGTGCCTGAAATCGGTCAAAATTGAAGCTTTTGTGTAAGCAAAACTCTGTAAAAATGGCAATTTTGGTCACTCTGAGGGGTTAAAAAGTGGTTATTCAACATGAGGCACGATCCATTTGACATTTTGAATCATTTTTGGTACAGTCCGAAAAATTAATTTTTTGATGAAAAACGATGACTCCGGACTTGTCGAACAACCCCAAAATGGTCCATATCGATGAAATTTTAACATTTAATCTTTAGACTCCAAACGACTGTTGGATGTGAATTAAGTCTTTTTCAACTAAAATAAGTGTGTTTAAAGTCATTTATGTGCCTGAAATTGGTCAAAATTGAAACTTTTGTGTAAGCAAAACTCTGTAAAAATGGCAATTTTGGTCACTCTGAGGGGTTAAAAAGTGGTTATTCAACATGAGGCACCCTCACTTTGACATTTTGAATCATTTTTGGTACAGTCCGAAAAATTCATTTTCTGATGAAAAACGATGACTCCGGACCTGTCGAACGTACCCAAAATGGTCCATATCGATGAAATTTTAACATTTAATCTTTTGACCCCAAACAACTGTTGGATGTGAATTAAGTCTTTTTCAACTAAAATAAGTGTGTTTAAAGTCATTTATGTGCCTGAAATTGGTCAAAATTGAAGCTTTTGTGTAAGCAAAACTCTGTAAAAATGGCAATTTTGGTCACTCTGATGGGTTAAAAAGTGGGTATTCAACATGAGGCACGATCTATTTGACATTTTGAATCATTTTTGGTATAGTCCTAAAAATTCATTTTCTGATGAAAAACGATGACTCCGGACCTGTCGAACGTACCCAAAATGGTCCATATCGATGAAATTTTAACATTTAATCTTTAGACTCCAAACGACTGTTGGATGTGAATTAAGTCTTTTTCAACTAAAATAAGTGTTTCTGATGAAAAACGATGACTCCGGACCTGTCGAACGTCCCCAAAATGGTCCATATTGATGAAATTTTAA
>NW_028245660.1:0-58513 GCF_964263255.1 Lissotriton vulgaris
TGATTTGCGTTTGTATTAGTTGAACGTGTTGGTTATGAAAGCTTCGGAGGCATTGTTATATTTTTGCTTTAAAATACACAAAATGTAATTTTAACATCAAATTGACCCGCAGAAGGTGCTTTTCATTGTTGCCAATGACATTTCAAAGTAAAACTTTCTACACAACACATAAATATACCACTATAGAACAATAAAGCCAACGATAACAACAAATTCAGGGCTTCATTTATGAGCACAGAAAAGTGATGTTCCGGTGGCGCAATGTGCACTGGCATATTTACAAGGCCACGTAAAGCCACTTTCGGTGGCATTTAATGGCCTTGTAAATTTGTGCCCCTTTCCTGCAGAACATTAAGTGAAAGGGGTGTTCCATGGGTGTAGCTGTGGGTGATACCAAGCAACACCTATGGAATCTGAAGCATTTCCAGATTTACGAGAAATCGTTAACCTGGAATGCGTCAGAAAATAACGCCACCCCAAGGGAGCGCTAAAGAGGTGAAAAGGGGAGAAATGTTTTAATATTTCCTTGTTTGTACTTTTTCTATCTGTGCTACATTCTGCATTGTAAAGAGCAAAGACTGAGGAGGGAGATAGGGAGTGAAAGTAGCACTGTCACAATCAATCAATCAATCAGTGCGCTACTCACCCGTGAGGGTCAAAAGGCACTGGGGGGAGTCCGCAGAGCTGTTAGCCGAAGAGCCAGGTCTTGACAGCCTTCCTGAAGGTGTTCAGGGAGGGGGCGGGTCTGATGTCTGCCGGTAGCTTGTTCCAGGTCCTGGCTACAATGTGAGAGAAGGATCTTCCGCCTGCTTTGGCTCTGTGGATGCGTGGGGTTTCGGCCAGTGCGAGATTGGATGATTGGACTTTTTTTGGGGTACATGGAAGTTGACTCTGTCGTTGAGGTATTTGGGTCCGATGTTCTGTAGGCATTTGTAGGCATGAGTGAGGATTTTGAAGGTGACTCTTTTCTCCACGGGGAGCCAGTGGAGGCTACGATGGTGTTCAGTAATGTTTTCATGCTGGGGATGTCGAGGATGAGTCTGGCAGAGGTTTTCTGTATTGTCTGGAGTTTTCGGAGAAGGGACTTGTTGATGCTGGCGTAGAGTGCATTTCCATAGTCCAGTCGGCTGGTGATGAGTGCGTCGAAGACTTTCTTCCTGGACTTATGGGGGATCCATTTGAAGGTCTTGCGGAGGATGTGTAGGGTGTTGAAGCAGCTGAAGTTGAAGGGGCTTACATGTCGGTTCATGGTGAATGATGAGTCGAGTACGATTCCAAGGTTTTTTGGTGTAGTCTGAGAGGGTAGGCTGTCTTCCGAGGGCGTACGGCCACCAGGTGTGGGAAACAACCTTTACAACACAACTTTTACAAAGCACTACCATTACAATAAAACTTTTACAATGCAACATCCATTACAACGCATGCCATTACAGCGCAACCATTACAACATATGACACTACAACGCATACCACTACAATGCATGTCATTACAACGCAGTCATTACAATGCATACCATTACAACGCATAGCATTACAACATATAGTACCCTTACACTATCCAAAACTTACCCTACTGTTGCACCCCCTGGAGTTAGAATAGTAATTTTTACCGCTACACTATCCAACACTTACCCTACTATTGCACCCCCTAGAGTTAGAATAGTAATTTTTACCCCTACACTATCCAACACTTACCCTACTGTTGCACCCCCCTGGAGTTAGAATAGTAACTTTTACCCCTACACTATCCAATACTTACCTTACATGCAATGTAATGTCATGCGTTGTATTGGTATACGTTGTAAAGGTAGTATGCGATGTAATGGAATGTTTTGTAAAGGTAGTTTTTAAAAATTTGTGGTAAGGGCATGCGTTGAAATGGAATGCATTGTAATGGATATTGCGTTGTAAAAAATGCATTGTAAAGGTATGCGTTGTAAAAGTATGCGTTGTAACGTCATACATCCACCAGGTGTTGTCCCATGATGAAGGGGTGGTTCCAAGGATGAGGACTTCTGTCTTCTCGGCGTTGAGCTACAGGCAGCTGTTGGTCATCCAAACTGCGATGTGTTGCATTCCTTTCTGGAAGTTCAGGTTGGCGGTGGTGGGGTCTTTGTTGAGGGAGAGGATGAGCTAGGTGTCGTCTGCGTAGGATACGATATGAGGCTGTGCTGTCAGACAATATCTGCGAGGGGGGCCATCTAGATGTTGAAGAGGGTCGGGTTCAGTGATGACCCTTGTGGGACTCCGCAGGTGATTTTTGTGGGTTCTGAGTCTGAACCTTTGGCTTCTTTCGGTTAGGTATGATTGGATCCAGTCCATGGCTTTTCCCTGTATTCCGGCGTCGTGTAGTCTGGTGACTTGTGTGCGGTGGGATATGGTGTCGAAGGCCGCTGATAGGTCGAGTAGGATGAGGGTTGAGAAGTGGCCCTGGTCTAGGAGGGTGTGGATATTGTCTGTGGTGGCAAGTAGGGCGGTCTTGGTGCTGTGGTTGCTTTAAAATCCGGATTGGGATGGGCAGAGGACGGGGTTCTCTTTGATGAATCGAGACAGTTCCCTGTTGACTGTTTTCTCTGCAACTTTGGCAGCGAAGGGGAGTAGCAAGATGGGCCAGTAGTTCTTGAGTTCGGTGGGGTCAGCTGTGGGCTTCTTAAACAGGGGCCTGACTTCAGCGCGCTTCCAGTCATCTGGAGAGGTACATGTTTTGAAGATGGCTTTGATGGTGCGTTGTAGTTTGGGTGTGATGACAGCCATGCCTCTGTGGTAGATATGGGGAGGGCAGGGGTCAGTGGGGGTCCCCGAGGGAATGCCTTTCATGGTCGAGTCTGTGTCTTCGGTCATGATCGGTGTCCAGTTGGAGATGCTGGCTGGCTGGTGTCTTGGGGCGTGGGGGGCCAGCTGTGGCGTCTGGTCGACAAAGTTGGCACAACCATATGACCTTCTTATTTTACAATGAAAAACCTTCACAATAGTATAAAACGTTATTGTGGGTCTATGGTTTTGTAAGATGTTCACTGGAAAAAGATACTTGTTTAGAGATGAACTTGACCAACTGGGTCCTATTTCTGGTTTACCAATGTATACACACTATTTGATAATAAGCTAATCACCTTACCTCAATATGCATAATTTCCTGTAGCTAGAAAATATACAGTGCTTGGAAACATGTTGTTACTATGGGGCTGATTACGAAGCGGCGGGTAAAGGCTGCAACTGATGATCGGAGCCTTCAGGGATGCCTCATAATGGGCTTCTCGGTTTCCGACCGCCTATTTATTATCTAGGCAGTCAGAAAGTAAACTGACCGGTCATTCCGTCTGGCTTCTGGTGAGCTTCAGGAGCCCGTTGGCCAGTCGAAAGCCAGCCAGTAATATCAAGGGCAGAAAATCCTGCATGGTTTTCATGTCAGCCTGTGAAACATGGCAGCCATGTCAGAAAGCGTGCTTGGGGGCCACCAGCAGGGACTCCTTGTGCTTGTGGCCTCTGGTTGGGGGCCGAGGGGTTGATCCTTGCACCCTGTGACACTCACCTTGAGGTGCATGCTACGGGTTGCAGGAATAAACTGCACCACCCATTTTCCTATAGGAGCATGTATTATGGCCAGTTTGTAGTGAAATGCAGGAATGTGACCGAACAGTGTTCGGTTGCATCCTAATGAGGCGGTTCGGACTGCCGACCAGAGGTCGGTCGGTCCCAGAACAGAGTCGGTGACGGGCGGAAGCAAATCCGCCCAACATCGAAATCGGCCCATAAGTGTCATATATTAAAGTACTTGCTTGTAATATCAGTCATAGAGGACCAGCGTTGAATGATTGTAGTATTTCAACCACCCTCCATCCTACTATTTACCTTCCACATGTATGGAAAGCGGAGGAAGCTAGCAGCATCTCAAGGGGACCTTAGCAGCACTTCTCGAGTGAACTGTTACAGTTTTAATGGGGTGATAGGTATTCAGACCAAATATTGAATTAAAAGTATTGGTTTGCAGAAATAACAAACTTCTAATTTCGTGACAGAAATATTGTGTGCAAAAATATTGTTGGCAAAAATATCTATTTTTTAAGGTAAGAATTTTTTTGTATATGTTTAAATTATATTTTAATTGTATATATTTTATATTGTTTGTGTAATTATCTTTTTTAAATATAGTTTGTACTATTAAGTTATTTATATATTTAATTTAATTTTAAAATATTGATATATTGTGTTGTAGCGGTTTATGAGGTTTTGTAGGGGTGCACAATGAAAAGTTACTTAAGTATAAAGTATATTTTTTTAATTAATATTAATTATTTACTTGATTATTAAGAAAGCAAATGGCATCAATAATATTTGTTAAGTTATATTTTAGGTGCTGGTTGTTGGGCGAGCTCCTTCGGTCACAAACGTATCCTTTAACTATCCTGTACCAAATGCTGCTGTGAGAGACCAAAATCTCTAAAAACCTGCGTCGGAAGGCCGTGTCCTGTTATGGACCCAGGTTCTGTGGGGAGAAATGTTCTGGGGAGGCCGGAGACACGACACGGCTGAGTCGCATAAGAGAGGCCGAAGACAAGACGCGACAGACTGAAGCCACCTGCTCGGGTGTGTGGCAGCCGGGACGTAGATCAAGTAAGCAGTGGAGCCCAGCCTGATGTGTGGTCACGCCGATCCTTGCTGCCAGTTACGGAGGGACTGCTGAGTATATGCAGCCACTCCTTGAGTAAGAAGAACGGCACCTGAAACCTTCTTGGATAGAGCCGGAGACGCACATTCGAGACATGCGGGTGAAAGAAAAGATGGTGAGACCAGCACTCCTAGGCGATGGTCGGCGTTTGAAGGATCGGTACCTGTGGTAGCTATGTGGCAGGGAGGCGGCTGCAGAGGCGGTGCCTGACCGCACAATGCGGTACAACATCGTTGGCCCCACGGTGCGGGCACTGAGAGCAGAAGAGGTGTGCCCAGGAGCATAAATATTGAAAATATGAGGCAGTGAGGCATCCTTGTCACAGCTCGGAGAAGTGTGAAGCGTGCGCTGCAGGTGACAACTGCAGTAGCGTCTACGAACTTCAGGCTGCACACCACAGATGAGGGCACTCTGCAGCTGTACCTCTTGTGGTGAATTGAGCCATTGACGTCGCTGTACATATACATTTAGTGGCAACCACCACATACACGCGACCCAGGGCTGAGGCCTTCCTGTTAAACCTCCCACACATAGGAGGGCAGGGCTGGCCACAGGGTGGCTGGCAGTGACTCTCTCTGGTGACCGCCGCTGTGCGTCCCAGGGTGCTGAGGCTGGGAACCACAAAGTTAAGATGATAAGGGCAGTTGAACCACCCAAGAATAAACAGATAAGCATCCGAACACCGAACATTGACAGGGTCCTGCTGCGCTGGCGCAGTGCCTGTGGTGGGGACAGTACAAACATGGCTACCTAGGAGCAGTGCAGTGGTCTGGACAGCTCCAGGACACTCTACAAACTGTCACACAGTAAGATATACATGAAACCAATGCCCAGGCGAGGGAATTAATTCGGGGGATGCTGCCTATGCCCCCCACAGTGCGCTGCAGCATTGTATAGAACACCTCCCCAAACTGGACTATCTCTGCTATTTATAAAACCGGGGGAAAGAAGGTAAAGACAACTGTGCATCTTTAGGTACTTGATCTGGACAACCCCCAAAGGCGTAACCCTCATAGATACCACAGGGGATCATGGGGAAAACAAATAGAACCCAATCAATGCTTCAATTTGACACACCAAAAAGACAACTGAAGGGGCCAAGATGATCATCAATCTACACAGAGCGCTTCAGCACCTGGTGGCACCGAGGCCCCTGGAGATATGCACTCAATTTTCTTGCGATACAGACCACCTTAGCCAATATTGATGGGAAAATAGACACCCTCACATGTAGGGTGGATCGGATGTCTGAATTGCTGGACAGGAATACGGAACGCATAGACATGGCCAAACGAAGGATTTCTGATGCTGAAGATGTGCATCAACAGATGGACCAGCAGCAGGCCAAGATGGACAAAACCCTAAAAGCCCTAATGGCGAGGGCCGAATAATTCTGAAGCATGCTCAAGACAGAACAACCTTCGCTTCATGGGCATTGCGGAGACCACAAACACAGGCCCGATGGAAAGGTATATCAAAGGACTGCTAACGACTCTGACGGGCAGAACAACTTTCTCTGAGGTCTTCATCATTGAACAGGTGCATAGATAACTGGCCCCACTGCCTCCACCGGATGCCAGACCTAGGCGGATTTTTGGAAGGCTATTTAACTATAGAGATCGGTATGCGGCATGCCGCAATTCCAGAGAGCTGGAATGAAGGCATGGACATTTCCATGTACCCTGAATTTGCACAGCAAGTCCAGGAAGCCCTAAAGAAATTTCTGCCTGTGAAAAGGAAGCTTCGTGACCATAACATCTCATATGCAATGATCTACCCAGTGCGATTGAGGATAACGGATGGTGGCAAGTCTACTGGGTATAATGAACCTAAGGATGTGCTTAAATTTCTACAGCAGACATGTTCCCAGGCCACTCGGCGGAGATCGCCAAGAGATAGCCCGGATGAACAGCAGGGCACCTCCAGCGTTGAATAAGGGACCTGTTCCAACTGCACTGCTTGGTTACCGTTTAAAGTTGCAGGTTACAAGAGCATGCTTCTGAGAACATTTGAAAAGATAAGTGCAAAATCTATGGAGGGGTTTAACTAACTTATCCATGACTGTGAGATATATCCTTGCTGCAGATTAGATATGGGACATAAATAAGTTGCAATAGAGATGAGAATTGAGAATTGGTAATGCAGGTCATTGGGTGCATCAATATCTATGTTTTTCAAAGTGACCAACCGTGCAATTCATATCGCCGGGAAATTCAGTTGGCAGCTCCCGCCACCAAGTGTGCACCACACCAAGTTCACATTTCTAAAACGGGTCAGGAGATGGGGTGGTGGAAGTGATTTGGGTAATTGGGGAGTGTCTTCACTGCAGTTTAGAGGTTAGGGAATTGGGAGGAAGGCTGGGGGGGGGGCGTTATTTGATAACCCTGGTCAGCATAATGGCAGTAGATGACGTATTAGACAGCAGAGCTTCATATACATGTGACTGGCAAGTCCCATTTTCCTTACAATCTCATCAACAAAGCAACACTGAGTACAGATAACAGAGGTAGCCACACACGATCTATGACATTCATGATATGGAATGTAAGAGGCCTACATAATCCACAGGAAATACGTATGGTCCTCGCATACTTCCACCACCATAAAGTAGATGTTGCATATCTCCAGGAAACACATCTCAAGGATTTCAATGAGGGCAGAATTGGAATGAGGTGGGCATCCTATCATATGGCATCATCCTATTCTACTAACACCAGAGGAGTTATGCTGCTCATTAGACGTGGCACCCTCTTTACTCTCATTCAGTCAATTAAAGATGACCAAGGGCAGTATGTGCTAGTACATGCCAATTTTGGCTGCACCGCTTTAACTATTGTCACCACATTTGGTCCCAATACTGATGACCCGTCCTTTTTTGTCCAGATATTGTCTAAATTGAAATGAAATGAAATGAAATTTGATTTGTAGAGCGCATGGCTGCCCGAAAGCGTCCCAGCGCTTGCTTAGGGAACCCGTCCTGGTATTCCCCTGCGAGATAATCCATTACTGGGCATCCCCACGGTGAAAGCCAGGCATCCCTCTGCGAGGGGCCATTGTGGAGATTAAGCAAGCTATTGCCCAGAGTTACAGAGTAGGACTCCATGATCGGAATAGGCACTGAGGCGAGAATTGTCAGGTCCGGGGAAATTTGAGCCCAAGACCCGCCGAGGCGGGGAATTGAACCCTGGTCCGGGCCAGACCTCTGCATCAGGGTCTGCCGCTCCAACCACTTGAGCCACACTTCTCCACTTGCGCACCCTTCCCCAGGCAGCTATTCTCTGGGGTAGGGATTTTAACACTTACATAGATCCAGTTCTGGATAGGTCGACCGGAAATGAAAGATATGTGAAACAAGCGGCTAGGGCGCTAAGGGACCAATCAATCAATCAATC
This sequence comes from Lissotriton vulgaris, assembly GCF_964263255.1. NCBI lineage: Eukaryota > Metazoa > Chordata > Amphibia > Caudata > Salamandridae > Lissotriton > Lissotriton vulgaris. The sequence continues at coordinate 8,058 of NW_028245660.1, forward strand.
ATAGAATTTGTAGAGTGCGCTACTCACCCATGAGGGTCTCAAGGCGCTGGGGGAGGGGGTGCTGCTACTGCTCAAAGAGCCAGGTCTTGAGGTGCTTCCTGAAGCTGTGGTGGTCCTGGGTCAGTCGGAGGTGAGTGGGGAGGGAGTTCCAGGTCTTTGCTGCGAGGTAGGAGAAGGATCTTCCTCCAGTGGTGGCTCTGTGGACCTGTGGGACGATGGCGAGGGCGAGGTTGGTGGACCGCAGCTGGCGGGTGGGGTGTAGAACTTGAGTCTGTTGTTGAGGTATTCAGGTCCCAAGTTGTGGAGTGCTTTGTGTGCGTGGGTGAGCAGTCTGAACGTGATCCTTTTGCTGACGGTGAGCCAGTGGAGATTTCTCAGGTGTGTAGAGATGTGGTGCGGCAGGGAATGTTGAGCATGAGTCATGCGGAGGCGTTTTGTATGCGCTGGAGGCGGTTCTGGAGTTTGCTGGTTGTTCCTGCGTAGAGGGCGTTACCGTAGTCCAGTCAGCTGGTGACGAGGGCCTGGGTGACTGTTTTTCTGGTTTCGGTGGGGATCCATCGGAAGATCTTCCGGAGCATGCGTAGGGTGTTGAAGCATGAGGATGAGACGGCATTGACTTGTTTGGTCATTGTGAGCGAGGAGTCTAGGATGAAGCCCAGGTTGCGTGCGTGGTCTGTGGGTGTCGGTGCGGTGCCCATCCCCGGCTGCCAACAGGAGTCGTCCCAAGCAGAGGGGGATGGTCCGAGGATGAGGACCTCTGTCTTGTCAGAGTTGAGTTTGAGACGGCTGTGCTTCATCCAGTCTGCTACTTCTTTCATTCATTCCTGGAAGTTTGATTTGGCGGTGGCTGGGTCCTTGGTGAGGGAGAGTATCAGCTGGGTGTCGTCGGCGTAGCAGATGATGTTGATGTTGTGTTTCCGTGCGATGGTGGCGACTGGGCTCATGTAGATGTTGAAGAGTGTAGAGCTGAGTGAGGAACCTTGGGGTACGCTGCAGATGATTTCTGTCACCGGGGAGCGGAAGGGAAAAGGCGGACTCTCTGTGTTCTGCCGGTGAGGAATGAGGAGATTCATTCCAGGTCCTTCCCCTGGATGCCCGTGTTGTTGAGTCGGTGTAGTAGAGTGCGGTGGCATACGGTGTCGAAGGCTGCTGAGAGGTCCAGGAGGATGAGGGCCGCTGTTTCCCCATTGTCCATCAGGGTTCTGATGTCGTCTGTGGCTGAGATGAGGGCTGTCTCGGTGCTGTGGTTTGCCCGGAATCTGGACTGGGAGGGGTCGAGTAGATTGTTGTCCTCAAGGAAGGTGGTCAGTTGTTTGTTGACGGTCTTCTCGATGACTTTTGCCGGGAAGGGAAGGAGTGAGATGGCCCGGAAGTTCTTGAGGTCCCTGGGGTCTGCGGTGGGTTTTTTCAGGAGGGCGTTAATCTCAGCGTGTTCTAGCTCTCAGGGAAGGTAGCTGATGCGAAGGAGCTGTTGATGATGTTCCGTAGGTGGGGGGCAAAGATGGTGTCGGCCTTGTTAAAGATGTGATGAGGGCAGGGGTTGGAGGGGGAGCTGGAGTGGATGGTGTTCATGGCGTGGATGGTGTCTTCGCTGCTGATGGGAGTCCAGGAGTTGATGGTGGTGGTCGGGGTTGCTGGGCTGGTGTCCGGAGGTGGAGGTTGGGGTCCGAAGCTGTCGTGTATGTCTGCGATCTTGTGGTGGAAGAAGGTTGCGAGGGAGTTGCAGAGGTCTTGCATCGGGGCAATGTCGTTGTTACTGGCCTTGGGGATGGAGAACTCTTTGACGATGCTGAAGAGTTCCTTGCTGTTGTGGGTGTTTATTTATTTATTTATTTTCGAAATTTATATAGCGTAACAAATACCCTAGGGTGTCTCGGCGCTTGTGGAGCTACTAGAAAACAACCATTAGCTTACTGGTTGAACAGCCATGTTTTTAGGAGCCTGCGAAAGCTCATCAGGTTCGGGGCAGTTTTAATAGCCAGTGGCAAGAGATTCCACAATTTTGGAGTGGCCACCAGAAAACGTCTGTCTCCCCAGGTAGCAGTTCTAGCACGCGGTACAGGGAGGAGACAGATGTTAGCCGATCTTAGTTGCCTGTTGGGGTTGTACAACTGAAAGGCTTCTCTGAGGAACCTGGGTCCGACGCCATGTACTGCCTTATAGGCAATGCAGAGGGCCTTAAATTTGATACGGCTCTCGACTCTCAGCCAGTGGAGATGGCGAATAGCAGGAGGAATGTTAAGAAGGATCCTTGCAGCCGCGTTCTGAATAGACTGCAACTTCATTAGGACACGCTTCTGTGTGTTTAGAAAGAGAGCATTCCCATAGTCTATTTTTGAGAAGACTAAGGTAGAGACCAGGGTCTTTCCAGCTGAAGTAGGGAGGTAAGGCAGTAGTTTCTTAATTTTTTTCAAGATGAAGAATGCTGAGGAGACAACCTTGTTTGTATGGAGGTCAAAGGACAGTTTACTGTCAAAAATCACTCCCAGGTTTCTGGTCTTTTCTACTGGGGCAGGTGGAGGGCCCAGCTTTTCAGGCCAACAGATAGAAGACCATTCAGGATAGAGCCTGCCGAAGGTCATAATCTCGGTCTTGTCCGAGTTAAGCCTCAGACAGTTCGAGGCCATCCAAGTACTGACCTCGAGCATGGTTCTCTGGAAGTTGGCTGCCACAGTAGGGCCATCTCTGTGGATTGCTAGAACCAGCTGAGTATCGTCAGCGTAGGATGTGAGCCGTACCCCATGGGCTTTTATTACCCTCGCTAAGTCCGCTACATAAATGTTAAATAGCATAGGACTTAGCGAGGAACTTTGTGGGACTCCACAAGGGAGTGCAGAGATAGGGGAGTAGAAATCTCCCAGCCTCACGGTCTGGGTACAGTTTTTCAGGAAGGATGCAATAAGGTCCCTAGCCGTACCGTCTATCCCCAGGGCTGCGACACGGTCGACCAGAGTAACATGGTCGACCGTGTCAAAGGCTGCAGACAAATCCAAAAGGATCAAGACAGCCGCCCCTCCCTGGTCCATGATAGCCCTGATCTCATCTGAGGCCTTTATCAAAGAGGTATCCGTTCCATGCCCTTTCCTGAACCCAAACTGCGTGTCATTGAGGAGTTGGTGAACCTCGACGAACTCTGAGAGTTGTGCGTTCATCAGAGATTCGCATATTTTGGCAGGAAAGGGCAGACACACAATGGGTCTGTAACTGGCCACAGCTGTAGGGTCCAGGGAGGGTTTTTTCAGAAGGGGTTTAATCACAGCCTTCTTCCAAGGACTGGGATATTGACCTGTCTGGAATGCAGTGTTGTTGTCAAGTCGTTCCTTGAGCGATATCCTCTTGGTATTCCGGATTTGCGGGTGGCGAATTTGAGGGCAGTCATGTTTTCCGGAGTTCGTTCTTTTCGCCAGGTCTTTTTGAGATTACGGCAGGATTTATTTGGGGCTTTGAGGGTGTCTGTGAACCATGAGGGTTTTCTGGTGGAGGTCTTGTTGTTGGCGTTCTTTAGTGGGGTGAGGTAGTCTGCGCAGTTGGTGATCCAGTGTGTGCGGTTGAGTGCGGCGCTGCTGGTGTCGGGTGCATTGGTGTCGGCGGGTGGGTTCTGGCTGAGAGATGCGGTGAGTTGGTCCGTGGTGATTTTGCTCCAGCATCTGCGGGGGATCTGAAGCATGTCCTGGTGTGATGTTGTCCTCTTGAATGTGAAGTGTATGCAGCTGTGGTCGGTCCAGTGTAGTCCTGCGGAGTGGTTGAAGGCGATGTGGTTGCTCACTGAGAAGATGGCGTCGAGGGTGTGGCTGGGGCGGTGCGTGGGAGAGTTCACCAGTTGCCTGAGTCCGAGGCTGGGGAGGTTGTCGAGTTGGGTGGAGGTGGCATTGTTGTTGTTGTTTTCTAGGTGAAAGTTGAGTTCCCCTAGGAGAATGTACTCTGGTGAGGCTAAGGCGTGCGGGCTGATGAGGTCGGCGATGGTCTCGCTGAATTGTTTGCGTGGGCCCGGGGGTCGGTAGATGAGTGTTCCTCTGAGGGTGGACTGAGGGTTGGTGTGGATCTGGAAGTGTAGGAGTTCAGTGGTGGGGGTGGCGTCTTCGGTGTTGGCCGTGACACTGATGGTGTTTCTGTAGATGATGGCGATCCCTCCTCCTGTTTTGTTAGTGCGGTCCTTCCGGGTGATTTTGTAGCCGTCCGGGATGGCTATGGTGATGTTGGGGGCTGAGGAGGTGTTCATCCAGGTTTCCGTGAGGCAGGCGATGTCCGGTGCTGTTGTGTTGAGGAGGTCCCAGAGTTCAATGGCGTGTTTGTGATGGGTCTTGAGTGGTCCAGGGGTTCTGGCGCTGGGCGCGGTCCAGGCATGGACGGGCATGGACAGGCTTGCCTTTGGCGCCCCTTCGGCGGGCAAACGGCACACCAGCTGCGCACGACCGCTGCGCGTATACGCGGACTCTGCCATAGGTGGCGAAGTGGGAGGGAGGAGCAGCTGAGAGGTGGGAGCGGGGTGGCAAATGGGAATGGGAGAAGGGTACAGAAGAAAACAAGGGGCGGGCTGCAGGGGAGCAGCGGCAGGGAGCGGGGAGCGGGAAGTCTACACAGCGGGAAAGCGGTCCCTAAGGCGGCAGAAGGAAACGGGCAGTCACATAAACAGGGGCACAAGTACAGGAAATGCGATACAATGCAGGCGCAAAGCACACTAGGTTTAAAGAAACTAGGGGCACTAAATACAGAGAACAGCATTGAATGCAGGCACAGAGTACACAAGAAATATGGAGGAAAAGGAACCTGAGCCTCAGGGACAGCGGCGAACTCGCGGTGGCAGCGGGGTGACTAGGCGCACTCAGAGGGAGCCGCACGGTGAGAGGAGCAACCAGCCCTGAGCAAGGTCAGGTCAGGTCACAGCTCACCTCCGCGCGGGCTCAACCCTAAATTGCCAGTGGGAAGGAGGAGCAGCTGGGAGGCGGGAGCGGGGTGACGAATGGGAATTGGAGAGGGGTACAGAAGAAAACAAGGGGCGGGGCCGCTGGGGAGCAGCGGCAGGGAGCCGGCAGCGGGGGGTCTACACAGCGGGAAAGCGGTCCCGGGGAAGGCAGAAGGAAGCGGGCAGTCACATAAACAGGGGCACAAGCACAGGAAATGCGATACAATGCAGGCGCAAAGCACACACGATTTAAAGAAACTAGGCGCACAAAATACAGAGAACAGCACTGAATGCAGGCATAGAGTACACAAGAAATACGGCGGAAAAGGAACCTCGGCCTCAGGGGCAGCGGCGAACTCGCGGTGGCAGCGGGGTGACTAGGCGCACTCAGACAGAGCCGCACGGTGCAAGGAGCGACCGGCCCTGAGCAAGGTCAGGTCAGGTCACGGTATGGAAGAGTGTGCCCTGCTGGATATATGGCGTCTGAGACACACAGGTCAGAAACAGGGCACATGCACATCAACTGCTCATAATACGTGGTCTAGAATACACTTCTGACTAGCCACACAGGTTATTTGCACATGGACCACCTCTGTAGAACACATGCCCAAATCACTGTTGGATCATGCACCTGTTCGACTGGCATTGGACATCCCTACACACACTCCACAACAGTTTACATGGAGACTATAGCAGGGCGCACTCAGGGACGAGGTGTTTCACTCTGAACTGCGCCAGGCCATAGTAGAGTACTTGGAACAAATGCAGGGTCTGTGAGAAGTGCAAAGACACTGTGGGAGGCCTTTAAGGTGACTATTAGGAGCCATTGTGTCGGTAAACATGCAGGTATCCTAAAAGACATTCAGCAGCAACTGGTGAGGGTGGAAAGAGAAATAAGTAAACTGGAGGTGGAGTATGAGGCCACACAGGATCATGGGTTACTGACAGATATTAGGCTGAAAGTAGACACCTATCATGACTTCGCAAATGAAGAGATAAAATATATTTCACATAAATACATTGCACAGAAGTATTGAGAGGGGAGCAGACTGGGGCGGACGCTCTCACACTCAATTCAACCTGGGCACAAGACAACCTACATAACCCAGATCCTGATCACGCAAGACAAACCCACATTTGACACCACAGCTATTTTAGATCGCTTCTCAGAGTTTTATGCCCGCCTTTCTACAGCACAATCATCTGCTACACCACCTGAGATATGCCAATATTTAGATGATATTACCTTGGCATGGCTTTCGGATGCCCACCGGGAGTATTTTTGTCATCACAGCACTGAAGATGAGAAAAGGGAAGCAATACATTCCCTTCCTAATACCAAGGTCCCATGTATTGATGGACAAATATCCTGTAAAGTGCAAATCTTACCATCCATTATCATTAATAAACATAGACGGTAAAATATTAGCAAAAATTATCCCATCAGGTATACAGCCTCTATTACGCAATCTAATCTTGACGGACCAAGCTGGATTTATACCGTCGCAATCTACCATGCAAAATATAAGATCCATATTTGCAATGTTCCACCACTTAAATCTGGATCTGCCAGCTGCAGCAGCCTTGTTAGATGCTGCGAAGGCTTTGATTAAATGGAATGGCCCCCTCATGTTCACGGTAATGCATATTCCCTGAACACTTTTTCATGCTGAATAGCACTACTATACAAAGAGCCCTGTGCGTGCTTTAGAGTCAATGGATGCATATCAGACCAAATTAGGATAAGCCGGGGAACGAGACAGGGATGCCCGCTTTTGCCACTTCTTTTTACAATAGCGTTATAGCTCCTCGCCTGTAAAATACAGCAAAAGCATGCAGAATCCACACTACAGTTCCAGCTTGGTCCGGTCGCTATATCGCTATACGCTGACAACATGGTTCTGTATGAATGGTATCCAGATCGTACTTTAAATCCAATAATAAGGCAATACATTAGGTTTGAACAATACTCAGGACTCAGTATAATCTGGAACATGTCCGTAGTAATACCATTTATGCCAGCTACGGTGCAGCCCAATCCGGAGTACCCATGGCAATGGCAGACTGAACAGGTAAAATATCTCAGCATATGGATGCACCGTAACCCAGAGGCTGTAATTAGAGAGAATTACGGTAGGGCACTGGCAAAGTTGTAGGATCAGCTAGACCGATGGATCAAATTACAACTCTCTTTGGCAGATAGGATTGCTATACAGAAGATGGTCGTACTGCCAATATTTCTGTATTTATTTATGAATATGCTGATCTGGCTCACACAAGCAGTCTTTGCACAATTGCGAACAGCCATGTTGCAGCTGACACGGGCGAGAAGCAGGCGAGAGGGGGCATGAAGGTTTGGACCAGACCATACCATCAAGGGGGCTTTGGAGCACCAGACCTCCAATTATACTTCTACTGCGCACAGGCACAGCACACCCATTTCTGGCTAAATCCACAAGACCATATACTGCACATAGCAGTAGAGCATAACGGCGTAAAGCTGACCCCCTTTGTTACCTTCCTATCTGACCCAAGGAGGAACTCTCAAAAATAGGTAATACACCAGGTATACTGCACTTTGAAGGCATAGTACACGTTGGCAAAGAGGGCACAGAAACTCCTGATATATGCTCCGGCACTGCCCATCTCACACCACCCACAAATAACTGTAACACAAGAGAAAACCATGCTATCCTTACTTGGGGAAATGGGACTAAGCACCACAGGCACTATATTTCCACACAGCCAATTTATACCACCATCTCCTAGCATACACCGCACACCCTTAAAGGTGTTTGCATACCTGTGACTACGTATGGCAGTTAGGGAACTACACTCCTCATTCCCGGACAAACCAAATTCGCAAGTCTTATTAACAGCACCCAGCGCTTGGTGACGCAGTTATATGCTGCATCTCAGGGAGAACAACAACAACTCCCAAATAGGCCACTTCAAAGGTGAGGGGAGGCAGCGGGAAGCCCTATTGCTATGGAGGACTGGGATTACAGCTGTGTGCTGCTGAAGCTGCTTACCCCAAACTGCAATCTTTTCATAATTAATTTTATTTACCAAATATATTACACCCCGACAAGACTCTACAAGTGCGGACTGCGAACAGAGGACAAGTGCAACAGATGTGGCGCTTCAGGAGCAAGCTTTTTGCACATGGCATGGTCCAGCCCACAGCTCCCTTCATACTGGCTCCAAGGACCTGGCACTCTCACACTTATGTTAGCAGAAAGAATACCTCACGACCCATTAGCATGTCTGTTGGGAGTACATAAAATAAAACTGGCTAGAAGACGCAAGTTTCTAGCTGTGGCATTACTTCTGGCCAAGCGCCGTGTTGCCTTATGCTGGGGTAGTAGGCGCCCATCACGATTTACGGACTGGGTCACAGACATGGCATATTGCAAAGAGACATTGGAGACATACGCAGAGGAGCTACCTAAGGCCTCCAGACCTAGGGATTTCTGGGAATCATTTGCACAATAGCTCAGCTCTGTATGAACTATTGACCGAGCAGCTACATAGCACGTCACTAGAGTGTCGAGTAGAGGGTCCCCCGGGAATAGCTATGATGGTGAAATTAATGGTGCGTAGAATATGTCGCGGACAAGAGGACAGAAAGTTTGCACAGCGGTATTTTAGAGGACATACACTAGCGCTTTTACGCATAACATCTATTTGGAAATTATAACTTGTTTTTAGGCCATACGTGTCAATGAATGTACCAGCTCTGAATAGTATGTTGCGCTGGACTATTCTTGCTGTGTAACTTTTTTTTGCTTACCACAATAAATAAAGTAATCCCCAAAAAATATATTTAAGTATTGGATGTTGGGTTTTTGGGGGATATTGGGTGGACAGTTAATTAAATAATAATCATTTACTTATGACTTATTGATACATTTTTATTTAATTTTTAATTATGTAAATTGCGTAATTATTATAATTGCTTAATTTACATTTTGAGTGCAAATTGATAGTTTGTAGCGGTATAGGGTACGGAGTTAATTAAATAGTAATTGATTAATTATACATTATATATAATTAATTGTTAATTAATTATGTAAATTGTATAAATATCATAATATTTTAATTTGGATATATATTGTATGTGCGTTGCTAGGTTTGTGGGAATTTAATGAAATAAAGATTAAATACTTTATTTCTTATCATTATTTTTTAATATATGTATTTCATTCTAAGTTGATAGTTCATCATTTTATGAAATGAATGCTTGTATTAAAATAAGGAATGTGTTTGTGGTGAAGTAGTTTCCCCACTGTTGCACCTACTAGGGTGGGAAAAGTACATTTGACCCCTCCTAAGTCCAATGCTTTCTCTGCTGTTGCACATACTGGAGTGGGAATAGTACATTTTACCTCCCCTGACCCCAGCGCCTTCCTTACTGTTGCACCGACTAGAGTGGGAATAGTAAATATGATCTCTCCTGAGTCCAACACTTTCCGTCCTGTTGCACATACTGGATTAGAAATAGTAAAGTTTACCTATCCTGAGTCCAACGCTTTCCCTATTGTTGCACATATTGGAGTGGGAATAGTTAATTTTCCCCCTTCTGAGTCCAACACTTTCCCTACTGTTGCAAAGGCTGGTGTGGGAACAGTTACGAAAATAAAGGAGGACCCCGCACAGGTTAATAGGGGACTGGGGGGAATTAAATGCAACAACGGACTCTGGCGTCCCCTCAACAAAGAAACACACAAGTTGAGTATTTTACCCAAGAACTAGCATGCCGGTATTTCGGCGGGAAAGGTAAAGTTACAAGATTTTGAAAATGATCTCTAAAAACATACTTGAATGGGGAGGCAAGATCTCTGGATTAACTTATCTATATCCCTGCAGTTACCAAGTCTTAAGTAATTGGCATATCTAAAAGTATATATTTAATCCAAACATAAGCATCGTATTCCACAAGAAAGAATGAAAACAAATGGAACAATTTAGAATAGTCTTAAAAAGATATTTTCCACACCATGAATTTAGTAAACCTCTGTTGTACATTTATTACATTTGGAAATACAGTTGATCATAATACAATACACAAATTCTTAAAAAACATGATTATACATTTCATAAAAACACTTTAAAACAAAGAATCACAAGTCGACGCGGCGTTTCGGTATTCTGTATGACTACCTTCTTCAGGACTGATTCTAGACAGATTAAAAAAGAATTTTAAAAAAAACAGGGTTACTTTTCTTATAGTGGTGCAAATATTTAGTGAATCAATACTATATATGATCACAGTACATGGTAACTGCAGTATACTTGTTTTTCCCTTTTTTTTGTAGACATTTTTTTAAAAACCCAAGCATTTGCCTTTGATATAAAGTTCTGTTGTTTCCATAATTCTTTTCCCTTATTTTTAATCTACAACACCCCCCATTCCTGGGAACACATCAAGCATTATCAGTGCACATTCCTACACTTGGACAGAACTAATGGTGTTTACCTTTCCCTTGGACTATACCGTCCAATGCTCCGGAAGCCCTATTTAGGGCCTCGAATTCTGTACACATATTTACTATGTATGGATTTCACATTTTTTTCGCATACCTTAAATTCAGATAGGGCAAGTTTGACCCACTGGACACAGTTTACTTCAGTTCTGTACCCAGGTGCCTTCAAATAACTTGGCTTTTTCTTCTTGATGCTAATTTGCCAGTTTTGATGTCACTATTTGAGATAAATGAATAAGAACGATGTTTTTTTCAATCCATCCCACCACTATGGGTTTAGTCCTTAATGAAGAAGATTGTGTTTGACACCTCAAAATAAACACCCCTGTTTTCTTATTTATATCAAATTGAAGTACCTGGTTTTCAAGGTGAATTAGCTTGGTCTTGGAGCACCAGGAGGAGCCACCGTAGTCTTAACATTGGGTTTCATCAATGACCCTAAGGAATTTTTAATTATTCTATATTAGTGCATTTGAGCCTTACTCTGTTAAAGATATCGATCATATATTAGTGAATGTTAAAACTGGGGGGGGTTTACTCACCATTCAATATTAGCTGACTGGCGCAATTTCCCGGATATGATGCTTTCCAGTCCCTCCTTTGTGAATTGGAAGTCCGTTCTACAGTTGATAATATAAAGTGTAGAAAGGATGACGTTATACATACTATCTTATCTGTATCCTATTTAATTCTACTTTCAAAGTGCTCTGTTTATATACACTATGTTGCTGTATGTTAAACGAGAGGGAGGTTTAAAAAACTCACAAGGTTTTAACATGACTCTAGTCTGTGGGTTATTTAAGATAAGTTTGTGGATTATTTCCATTTAATTTGCTCCAGGGCGTTTAGACTACCCCATTATCACCATTACTTTCTACCTCAAAGTGCCATTACCTTTACTTTCGAATTCGGCCTCCCTGCTCCTGATGTCCTGGCAGTCTGTTCCACGCTCTCCAGCTGATGCGCTACGAGCCGTCAAGAGTACCGAGAGATTGCTTCTTTGCCGGTACTTTTATATTATCTGTTTAGTCATTGGTTGCTGCTACCTTTACTCCGATTGGTTCCCTGTGGACCAATGAGCGTACAGTTTCCATAGTAACCGAACGCTTTTGCTCCTGTGCTCGGCTTCCTATGCTATTGGTTCGTGTTGTATTCCTCTTCCCTTTCTTATTGGTTTGCGCTGGGAAAATTTCGCGTAGGGTTGCTGTAGCAACCGAATGCTTTTTGTTCCGTTTTTGTACCGCGCAAGTTTCCTATCATTCCGGATCTCGTTTTAAATCGGGACTGTGTTGTGGATGGCTTAATGCCGTCGCGCACCATTCTACACCTGCTGGCCCCATTTTATTTATATATATATTTTTTTCAAGAGACGCTCGATCTTGAGATACATCCCGACTTACTTACCAAATAACACACGGTTGTCATGGCAATCAATGCCGCTTCTCCCGTTTCTTAACCATCATCATTGCTGATGTATTTTCAACGTACTCTATTTCTTGGGAAATGTTTTGCCCTTTTAATAATTCTTTGGTCCCGTGTTTTTGTATCCCACTTACAGCTATAAGGCTTTATATTTTCAAAACAAGTCCATTATCCTTATTGTTTGCTCCCTGATTCAGGACAGGTAGTTATCAAAGCACCCCAAGTTTTGCTCAGATCTTGGGTGCATATACTCTGCTATGTTTCTGGTCTCCTGAAGGCCAGTATTTACTGGATTATTTTCTCCCAATCTTCCCTTGAATTTAGGCCACATCTTACGCTGTTAAGGGTAGACATGTAAAATTGTTCCCTCCTTTTCCTTTTGTTATTAATGTTTCCCCCTCTGGTATTGTCAGATATCTTTTCCAAACCACACCATCTTAAATCTTCAATCTTGTGGTTGGCTACCCTCCAATGTTCAGTGAGGGGGGCTCCTATTTTGTTTGTCCTCAGCGCTGATCGGTGTTCATTTAGACATAGTCTGAGTTCCCTAGAAGTTTCTCCTATGTATGGTCTGTTGCAGGGGCACTGAATCAAATAGATAACATTCTTGGTTCTGCAGTTGATGAAATTTTTTATGTATATTGTTTTCCCATTTGCAGTAATCTGGCTGCCTTTAAGGATATTGGTACAGTTTACACACCCCATACAGGGATGGGTTCCCGTGGGTAAGGAGTTGTTATTGATCATAGTTTGATGGCTTTTGGAATTCTCTTTATAAGTGTGTACCAGAGAGTTTCTAATTGTTCTATTCCTCCGGTACGAGAACATTGGTTTAGGGATGGGGACCTGAGCTTTGTCCTCAATGAGATGCCAGTTCCTATTAATTATATTTTTGACTTTGTAGCTTACTTGTGAGAAATTGGTCACGAATATGATTGGCTGTGTTGAGTCCTGATTCTTCTTTTTGGGGCTAAAGAGATTTTCTCTGTTGAAGTATTTGGCTCGTTTAAAAGCATGTCTGATCATTCTCCTTGGATACCCTCTTTCGAGGAATTTTTCTTTTAGATTTATGGCGTGAGTTTCATAGTCTGCCATAGAGGTACAGTTTCTCCGCAGGCGGAGAAACTGACCGAAGGGGATATTATTTTTCTGGGACGCTGGATGATTGCTCCCGTAGTGTAACATACTGTTTCTATCAGTTTGTTTGGTGTATAATTCAACTACTAACTGTCCTTCTTGGTGTTTTATGATGATATCCAGAAATTCTACCTGACTTCTGCTAATATGTGATGTAAATGTCAAGTTCTCATCTCCTAGATTCAACCATGTTAGGAATTCATTGAGGTCCTCAATTCCTCCTGTCCATATGAAGAAAATGTCATCAATATAGCGACCCCATTCCGAGATGTTTTCATAAAATGGGGCAGCTATATTGTAGACATGTTTCTCCTCGAATTTAGATACATACAAACATGCCAGACTAGGGGCACAGGTGGCCCCCATACTGGTCCCCTTAATCTGCCTAAATAGGTTGTCCTTGTATAGGAAAATATTGTTTTTGAGGATTATGGTTATGCAGTCAATTATAAAGATCTGATGATTAGTTAAATCCTGTTGGTTGTCACCCAGGATCTCCTCCATGATTTCAATGGTGTTATTTTGAGGAATGTTCGTGTATAATGCTTCAATATCCAGAGTCACTAATATTTGTGACTCTGGATTGAAACTTAAGTTTTCAATTCTTTTAATCATGGACGTGGTGTCCTTCACATAGGATCTTTGTTGTTGCATGAGGGGTTGTAAGAACACCTCCACATACTTACTCAATGGCTCTGTTAGTGATCCTATACATGATACTATAGGTCTCATGGGGGGGTCACGGATATCTTTATGTACCTTTGGGAGGCCATACAGTGCCGGGATTAATGGATCTTTATTAAACATAAATGCGAACTCTTCAACCACTACAAAAAATCTAATAGAGAGGAATGGCAAACGTTAAAGAAGGAAATCGAAAGAATGCTGAGACTAGCCAGAGAGGATGAAATCATATGCGAGGAAGAGTTCGCATTTATGCTTAATAAAGATCCATTAATCCCGGCACTGTATGGCCTCCCAAAGGTACATAAAGATATCCGTGACCCCCCCATGAGACCTATAGTATCATGTATAGGATCACTAACAGAGCCATTGAGTAAGTATGTGGAGGTGTTCTTACAACCCCTCGTGCAACAACAAAGATCCTCTGTGAAGGACACCACGTCCATGATTAAAAGAATTGAAAACTTAAGTTTCAATCCAGAGTCACAAATATTAGTGACTCTGGATATTGAAGCATTATACACGAACATTCCTCAAAATAACACCATTGAAATCATGGAGGAGATCCTGGGTGACAACCAACAGGATTTAACTAATCATCAGATCTTTATAATTGACTGCATAACCATAATCCTCAAAAACAATATTTTCCTATACAAGGACAACCTATTTAGGCAGATTAAGGGGACCAGTATGGGGGCCACCTGTGCCCCTAGTCTGGCATGTTTGTATGTATCTAAATTCGAGGAGAAACATGTTTACAATATAGCTGCCCCATTTTATGAAAAGATCTCGGAATGGGGTCGCTATATTGATGACATTTTCTTCATATGGACAGGAGGAATTGAGGACCTCAATGAATTCCTAACATGGTTGAATCTAGGAGATGAGAACTTGACATTTACATCACATATTAGCAGAAGTCAGGTAGAATTTCTGGATATCATCATAAAACACCAAGAAGGACAGTTAGTAGTCGAATTATACACCAAACAAACTGATAGAAACAGTATGTTACACTACGGGAGCAACCATCCAGCGTCCCAGAAAAATAATATCCCCTTCGGTCAGTTTCTCCGCCTGCGGAGAAACTGTACCTTTATGGCGGACTATGAAACTCACGCCATAAATCTAAAAGAAAAATTCCTCGAAAGAGGGTATCCAAGGAGAATGATCAGACATGCTTTTAAACGAGCCAAATACTTCAACAGAGAAAATCTCTTTAGCCCCAAAAAGAAGAATCAGGACTCAACACAGCCAATCATATTCGTGACCAATTTCTCACAAGTAAGCTACAAAGTCAAAAATATAATTAATAGGAACTGGCATCTCATTGAGGACAAAGCTCAGGTCCCCATCCCTAAACCAATGTTCTCGTACCGGAGGAATAGAACAATTAGAAACTCTCTGGTACACACTTATAAAGAGAATTCCAAAAGCCATCAAACTACGATCAATAACAACCCCTTACCCACGGGAACCCATCCCTGTATGGGGTGTGTAAACTGTACCAATATCCTTAAAGGCAGCCAGATTACTGCAAATGGGAAAACAATATACATAAAAAATTTCATCAACTGCAGAACCAAGAATGTTATCTATTTGATTCAGTGCCCCTGCAACAGACCATACATAGGAGAAACTTCTAGGGAACTCAGACTACGTCTAAATGAACACCGATCAGCGCTGAGGACAAACAAAATAGGAGCCCCCCTCACTGAACATTGGAGGGTAGCCAACCACAAGATTGAAGATTTAAGATGGTGTGGTTTGGAAAAGATATCTGACAATACCAGAGGGGGAAACATTAATAACAAAAGGAAAAGGAGGGAACAATTTTACATGTCTACCCTTAACAGCGTAAGATGTGGCCTAAATTCAAGGGAAGATTGGGAGAAAATAATCCAGTAAATACTGGCCTTCAGGAGACCAGAAACATAGCAGAGTATATGCACCCAAGATCTGAGCAAAACTTGGGGTGCTTTGATAACTACCTGTCCTGAATCAGGGAGCAAACAATAAGGATAATGGACTTGTTTTGAAAATATAAAGCCTTATAGCTGTAAGTGGGATATAAAAACACGGGACCAAAGAATTATTAAAAGGGCAAAACATTTCCCAAGAAATAGAGTACGTTGAAAATACATCAGCAATGATGATGGTTAAGAAACGGGAGAAGCGGCATTGATTGCCATGACAACCGTGTGTTATTTGGTAAGTAAGTCGGGATGTATCTCAAGATCGAGCGTCTCTTGAAAAAAATATATATATAAATAAAACGGGGCCAGCAGGTGTAGAATGGTGCGCGACGGCATTAAGCCATCCACAACACAGTCCCGATTTAAAACGAGATCCGGAATGATAGGAAACTTGCGCGGTACAAAAACGGAACAAAAAGCATTCGGTTGCTACAGCAACCCTACGCGAAATTTTCCCAGCGCAAACCAATAAGAAAGGGAAGAGGAATACAACACGAACCAATAGCATAGGAAGCCGAGCACAGGAGCAAAAGCGTTCGGTTACTATGGAAACCGTACGCACATTGGTCCACAGGGAACCAATCGGAGTAAAGGTAGCAGCAACCAATGACTAAACAGATAATATAAAAGTACCGGCAAAGAAGCAATCTCTCGGTACTCTTGACGGCTCGTAGCGCATCAGCTGGAGAGCGTGGAACAGACTGCCAGGACATCAGGAGCAGGGAGGCCGAATTCGAAAGTAAAGGTAATGGCACTTTGAGGTAGAAAGTAATGGTGATATAGGGGTAGTCTAAACGCCCTGGAGCAAATTAAATGGAAATAATCCACAAACTTATCTTAAATAACCCACAGACTAGAGTCATGTTAAAACCTTGTGAGTTTTTTAAACCTCCCTCTCGTTTAACATACAGCAACATAGTGTATATAAACAGAGCACTTTGAAAGTAGAATTAAATAGGATACAGATAAGATAGTATGTATAACGTCATCCTTTCTACACTTTATATTATCAACTGTAGAACGGACTTCCAATTCACAAAGGAGGGACTGGAAAGCATCATATCCGGGAAATTGCGCCAGTCAGCTAATATTGAATGGTGAGTAAACCCCCCCCAATTTTAACATTCACTAATATATGATCGATATCTTTAACAGAGTAAGGCTCAAATGCACTAATATAGAATAATTAAAAATTCCTTAGGGTCATTGATGAAACCCAATGTTAAGACTACGGTGGCTCCTCCTGGTGGTCCAAGACCAAGCTAATTCACCTTGAAAACCAGGTACTTCAATTTGATATAAATAAGAAAACAGGGGTGTTTATTTTGAGGTGTCAAACACAATCTTCTTCATTAAGAACTAAACCCATAGTGGTGGGATGGATTGAAAAAAACATTGTTCTTATTCATTTATCTCAAATAGTGACATCAAAACTGGCAAATTAGCATCAAGAAGAAAAAGCCAAGTTATTTGAAGGCACCTGGGTACAGAACTGAAGTAAACTGTGTCCAGTGGGTCAAACTTGCCCTATCTGAATTTAAGGTATGCGAAAAAAATGTGAAATCCATACATAGTAAATATGTGTACAGAATTCGAGGCCCTAAATAGGGCTTCCGGAGCATTGGACGGTATAGTCCAAGGGAAAGGTAAACACCATTAGTTCTGTCCAAGTGTAGGAATGTGCACTGATAATGCTTGATGTGTTCCCAGGAATGGGGGGTGTTGTAGATTAAAAATAAGGGAAAAGAATTATGGAAACAACAGAACTTTATATCAAAGGCAAATGCTTGGGTTTTTAAAAAAATGTCTACAAAAAAAAGGGAAAAACAAGTATACTGCAGTTACCATGTACTGTGATCATATATAGTATTGATTCACTAAATATTTGCACCACTATAAGAAAAGTAACCCTGTTTTTTAAAAAATTCTTTTTTAATCTGTCTAGAATCAGTCCTGAAGAAGGTAGTCATACAGAATACCGAAACGCTGCGTCGACTTGTGATTCTTTGTTTTAAAGTGTTTTTATGAAATGTATAATCATGTTTTTTAAGAATTTGTGTATTGTATTATGATCAACTGTATTTCCAAATGTAATAAATGTACAACAGAGGTTTACTAAATTCATGGTGTGGAAAATATCTTTTTAAGACTATTCTAAATTGTTTCATTTGTTTTCATTCTTTCTTGTGGAATACGATGCTTATGTTTGGATTAAATATATACTTTTAGATATGCCAATTACTTAAGACTTGGTAACTGCAGGGATATAGATAAGTTAATCCAGAGATCTTGCCTCCCCATTCAAGTATGTTTTTAGAGATCATTTTCAAAATCTTGTAACTTTACCTTTCCCGCCGAAATACCGGCATGCTAGTTCTTGGGTAAAATACTCAACTTGTGTGTTTCTTTGTTGAGGGGACGCCAGAGTCCGTTGGTGTGGGAACAGTACATTTTACCCCTTCTGAGGCCAATGCTTTCCCTACTGTTGCACCGACTGGAGTGAGAATAGTAAATGTTACCCCTTCTGGGTCCAACGTTTTCCCTACTGTTGCACCAACTTGAGTGGGAATTGTGAATGTTACCGCTCATGAGTCCAACGCTTTCCCTACTGTTGCACTGTCAGGAGTGGGAATAGTAAATGTTACCCCTCCTGATTCCAAAGCTTTCCCTACTGTTGCACCGACTGGAGTGGAAATCGAATATAAGTTATATTCCTAGAATTGTGTAATTTTGTTTATATTGTTTATAATTATATTATTATTATTTTTCTGTGTATTTAAATGTTTGTATATATGGTATATTTTTAGTAAAATGTATTCCTTTCTATTGCTTTCTTTTTTATGTGTAATTGTTTTTTTTAAAACTTTATTTCAGCAGGAGTCCATAATAATACAAGATAAGAAAAATATACAACAATAAGAACGGTTTTAGGCACCACCTTAAAATATGTTCTGTGCGAGGGAGTAACCTTTATCTTTTGTTCAGGGTTAGGCTTCTTTGATAGTCTCTTAATACATCCAGGCCTGCTCCCTTCTCTTGCTTTGACCACCTCCTTCCCCAATCCTGCCTCTTCCTCAAATTCGAAAACAGGATTTACCCGCTCAGAAACAGACCCACCACTACCTCTCCTTGTACTCCTGAGAGTATATTTTGAGATTCACTTTGAAGGGTCCCCCTCTTAGCACACTCTTTCTTCTGTTAACAGACTTTCCTCTCTTACAGATCGTGTCTACACTCCCTCCCTCGAGCAGCTCCTGAGCTACCAGCCTCGGTTGTTGTAACCGGACCTCCGCAATATCCCCACTGCTTGTACCAAGCTCAGCCTGCTCACCACAGGCGAATATATGATGAAATCCCGCGGGATAGAATCCCGCATACCATTATCCCGCATTTTCAATCCCGCTAAACCAAAATATCGCAATACCATTATCCCGCAAACATTACCTCCACATATGCCTTTATCACGCATGCCATCACAACGCAAAGGCATGCGTGGTAAAGGCATATACTTAGTAAACATAGTATATATATATATATATATATATATATATATATATATATATATATATATATATATATATATATATATATATATATATATATATATATATATATATATATTTATATATATATATATATATATATATATATATATATATATATATATATATATATATATGTAAAAATCACATTTTATAAATAAACTTTTTCCTCATTTAAATTAAATTATTTAAAATAATATTTTTATTTAAATAACTATTTAATATTTATATACATATATATTAATTTTAAATTAAAATTACCCTATAGACCCCCCAAAAATATACCTTATCCCTTAAAATACCCCTGCACCCCAAAATCATAACCCACCCTTACTCCTTATAATACATCTGCACCCTTAAACAATAACCCATCCTGACCCTAAAAATACCCCTGTACCCCAAAACCCAAACCTACCCCTTTACCCTAAAAATAACCCTGTACCCCAAAACCCAAACCTACCCCTGAACCCTAAAATACCCCTGTACCCAAAACCCAAACCTTTCCCAGAACCCTTAAAAACCCCCTGTACCCCAAAACCCAAACCTATCCCTGAACCCTAAAATACCCCTGTAACCCAAAACCCAAACCTTTCCCTGAACCCTAAAATACCCCTGTACAACAAAATCCAAAACTTTCCCAGAACCCTTAAAAACCCCTGTACCCCAAAACCCAAACCTATCCCTGAACCCTAAAAATACCCCTATACCCAAAAACCCAAACCTATCCCTGAACCCTAAAAATACCCCTGTACCCCAAAAACCAAACCTATCCCTGAACCCTAAAAATACCCCTGTACCCCAAAAACCCAAAACTTTCCCTGAACCCTAAAAAAAAACCAAAACCGAAACCTATCCCTGAACCCTAAAAATACCCCTATACCCCAAAACCCAAACCTATCCCTGAACCCTAAAAATACCCTTATACCCACAAACCAAAACCTATCCCTGAATCCTAAAAATACCCCTGGACCCCAAAAACCAAACCTACCCCTGAACCCTAAAAATACCCCTGTACCACAAAACCCAAAACTTTCCCCGAACCCTAAAAAAACCCATGTACCCCAAAACCCAAACCTATCCCTGAACGCTAAAAATACCCCTATACCCCAAACCCAAACCTATCCCTAAACCCTAAAAACACCCCTGTACCCCTAAAACATACCCCAACACCCCCAAACACACCCTTAAAATACTCTTAAACCCCTAAAACATATACCCCTACACCCCCAAACTAAAACCATATACTTACCTTACACTTCAATATTAAAAACATATGCTTTTACCATTCATGCTTTTAGAACAAATTTTGTTATAAAAGCATGCGTGGCAAAAGCATATAAGAAAACATTTTGCGGCCTGATAGTACTTTCGTGATTATGGTATGCGGGATGAAATATGCGGGTAGAAGGTGATGAACCCCACAGGCTCCCTTGCAGCCAGTTTCACTGTCCCTGCTTCCTCCTCCTCCTCTCCCCTGGAAAAGAAACCTGGCCGCTGCGCATCGACCCCTATGCAGATCCAGCGCCGCCCTTACCACGGCTGCTCTGCCGTGATTTTGGAAGCCAGGACTCTGTCTTTCCGACCCAGCAAGATCCCTAAGCTCCCTATTACGGTGAGTCAACCCTCTGAGTCTGCAAACTCTGCAAAATCTGTATTTCATAGCTTATAAGCCTGCACTACCAGTTTTCAAAGCGCTCCTCAGGCTCACCAGAGACCCAACAGCTAGCAGGCCTCCATTAAGGTGGTGCCTAAAATCCTCACTTTAGGGAGCAGTAATCAGGTTGAGGTAAAGGGGGGTCGGAAGAATTAGGTAAAAACCAAGGTGCAGTAGGCAGAATTATGGAATCAACAAATATGGATGAGTAGTCCAAGCATTTGAGCCCAAACCGGTATCAAGTCCTGGTACCCGAAGTGGAAGCCACAGTTATGGCTGACTCCAGAGATAGGGGAGAAGTCTCAAACCTCAGCGTTGAGATGTTAAGTAACCTCTGTGGTAGGGAGGAGGGGGGAAACTTTAACTTGGAGGGGAGTCAGACCCTATCCAGAATGAGATCCAGAATGAGAAGGATACTAAGAAAAGAGCTGTTGGTGATGAAGCAGGGGGAGCACAAAAGAAAGAATAGAGTTATGGGTTCTTGCTATTAGTACACTCCTTACAACCCTGATGATAGAAATTAAAAATATGTTTCAAATCTCAGAGATGAATCAGAAAGAGATCAGGTCAGCCTGTGAAATTTTGGAGAAAAAGGTAGATGATTTGAGTAACAGAACATCAAATTTGGAGTGTGAAGTAAAGGATCTTAAAGAAGTAGTGAAGACCAAAACAGTGGAAATAGAGGGTTTCAAAATAAGGAAGAGAGAATAGCAGGAGAGAGTAGAAAGGCTAGAAAATTTCCAGAGAAGAAATAATTTGAAGATTTTGAGAATTCCGGAGGGTAAGGAGGGAGAAGCCATAAAGACATATATTATTCAACTGATGAAAAAGGAACTCCAACTGGAGGAAACTGTAGAGGAGTTTGCGAATGGCATTCAAAGGATACATAGAGATCCCTACAGACTTAACACAAATCAGACCAAGCCAAGGAGAATTTTAGTAAATGTTCTTACTTACACGTTGAAGGAGAAGATCTTGGCCAAGGCATTGAGGAAAAAATCAATGGAAGTTGATGGGGTTAGGCTTGAAATCAGATCTGACCTGTCCAGTGTAACATCCAATAGACAGTGGGAGTTAGGAAAAAGAATATAGCCTTTAAGTAAATTGGGAGCGTCGGTTCAGTTGAGGTTCCTGGCCTTTTTGTAGGTGATGCATAATAACAAAATGCATAAATTCTGTTTTTGTTGAGGAGGTAGACAAGTTCATGGAAGAGCTCCAGCTAAGGGCTTGACAAGGTAGTATACGCTGTATTAAGCTTTAGTATCATTCAGATTGTGTTCCCCCTTGAATACAGAGTTACTGATGTTTTAAGTCTAAGTTTAAGTTTAATGTTTTTTTAATTATTATTTTTATTGAATTTCACAATGAACTAGGAGAACTAAATAATTAGTTCTTTAAGGAAATCAAAAATAGAAGAAAAGGGGGGGACACAAATTACAAAGGGATACAGTTAGGTTAAAAAGAAAAGAAAAAACAGCTTTTTACTTTAAATCTGTTACATTGTGCATTTCAGTGTATACCAACACAGACATAACCTTTTACAGATTTTGCTACAACAGTTCTAATGGTGGCCCCTTTATATTGTGGCCCAAATTTATTTCCACCACTTCCCTCCCATACCATGATAGCTTCTTATATCCATTTAGTGCACTGTCATTATCCAATTGGTGTGCGTTAGTCTTGTCTTGCCCCTCTCTCTAAGCCAGGTAGCAAAGGATTCCCATATGTCCTTAGGGTGGGATCTACATGGCATGAGTTCCCAGAAGTGTGACAATTGGTCTTGAAAATACACAATGTCCTTCAACCATGCTCGAATCATTGGGGGCTTGGGCTTTTTCCAGTGGATTGCCACCTGTCTTTTTGCCATAAGCAGCAATAGCGATGTGACTTTCCTCAATGCCTTCAGAGAATTATGCACATGGCCTAGTAGAGACATCGGTATTGATTGATGTGTCATGTCCTCTAGGTGTGTGAGTGCTGCATTCCAGAATGCTGCAATTGAGCGATTCTCCCAAACAAGTTGCCTGAAGGTGGCCTGGAGGGTTGCATACCTCCAACATCTTGTGTCAGGGTGGAGACCCATGCGGTGTAGCTGCGTGTTGTGCGGTATAAACGATGCAGATATTTAAAGTGTATGAGCCTTAAGCGGTAGTTTGGGGATAATTGCTCTAGTTGATTACAGCAGAATGACCACTGCTTATCAATGATGGTTAAGCCCAAGTATGCCTCCCATGCTACACAGGACTGTGGTAGAGCTATTGGGGATTCCCTTTGTGTAGTGGTGTAGAGGCGGGTAATTCGTTTGCGGGCAGATGTGACTGTGATAATGTTTTTCAGCGCCGTGATGGGGGGACTATTGGAAACGTGTCATATCTGGCCCTGCATGCTGCTCTCATCTGGTAATACAGAAGCATATCTAGTGCCGATCTTTGTGGGATTTTGCACATATGCTGTAATTTGAGGAATGTGCCCTCCGGAAATAGGTCCCCGCCGGTCAATATGTTATGGGATGTCGCTCTCAGTGTTTCAGCTCTGTCGAGCAAAGGTGGGATTAACCCCCCCCCCCACTGGCATTGATGGTGCAAACAGTTCCTATTGGTGCGCCCTCCTAGGACAACCCTTCCAGGCCCATCTCAGTGCCTCCACAGTATCTATTTCTTGATTTGGACGTTTACATTTTTGATAAATAGTTATGTGCAGGGGAGCCACTTTGTCTGGTTCGACTGCAACAAGCAGTTGAAATGGTGTTGGGTGATGGCATATAATTCAAAATCTGGAGCCCCCAAGCCTCCCTGTGCAAACGCCAGTGTGAGGAAATGCCAAGATATACGGGGCTGTTTACAAAAAGATATAATGATTTGGGGAGGATAATCATTTTCGTTATGGCGAAGCTGTAGTGCAGCTTTAGCGTCCGTGAAAATAGTTAGTTTTCCTGGTCCATGCACTTTCAGCTTGGCGGGGTAAATTAATGCGCACTTGGTGCCTGACTGCTGTAATAGTTTCTGTGCCTGAAGAAATTCTCTTTGCGCTGCCTGTACTTGTAGCATGAAGTTGGGGTACAGGGATTCTGTGATCTTGATATTGTATGGACCCTCGTTCTCTCGCCAGCCTCAATATTGTGTTGAGATCACGATAGTTTAAAACTCTTGCAAGGATCGGGCATGGCAGTGCTCCTGGCGGTGATCCTGGGCCCAGGGAGCGGTGCGTCCGTTCTATGAGGAACATGGTAGAGAGTTCTTCAGCAAATAGTTCCTTCATCATTGCTTCAATGTGCTTTTCCATGTTCTGAATATCTGTAGTTTCGGGAACACCAGTAATGCATACGTAGTTACGTCTAGACCTGGCTTCCAAGTCCTCATTCTTGGCTTTTATTAGGTTTATCACAGAGTCCATTTGCAATCATTTTTTCGCGCTTCAACTTGCATGTCATCTGCGACGGAAACTCTGGTCTCAGGCGCATCTTTCCAGTTCTCATGCTTTTCAACACATTACATGATTCTGTCCATGCCTGCCGCCATGCTGTCCATTTTTAAATCAATCGCCTGAACATTGCCCGGATGTCCTCATCGGTCAAAATGCCCACCCCCATTTCTTCTGCATTTGCCGGGCGTGGTTTGTTCCCTTGCTGTTTGTTTGCTTGTTTTCTTGTTGAATGTCAGTCTGGGTTGTCTGATGTCTGTTTTTCCCATTTTTGCTGAAGTTGATGGTTGGATTTTAGGGGGAGCGTCACCCAACCTCCCCGTATGTCTTCCGCTACCTTCCTGCGTTTCGCCTGCGGAGTCCACAATGTCTATGCTCTTTGTGTCTTTCTAGTAAATGGGTTCCTCCCCTTTGGCTTTTCTGCCTACGTACACTGCCACTTCTTCTCCCAGAGAGTATGGTGTTGCACTGTGATATCAGGGAGACTCAAGCATTGTTATTCTGCAGCCTCCAGACTCAACAGAAATGTCATTCCCTCGCTATCGCCATTTATCACGACATTGGCCCTGGCTTCGCCCACCACCTCTGTATGTGTTGATCTATACCAGGCAGTAGCCTGCCTGTGCTGCTTCTCCTCAGTGCACACTACCAATGCTTGGTCAGCAGTTTCTTAGTCATAGCGGATCTGTGGGAATGGTACCCTAATGGCGGCCGGACCCTTATTGGGAGCACTTCGATCCCACCTTCGTGTGTAGCCGCTACCTGGCTGCTGCCTTCTTCTTACTTCCTGAGGTCTGCTCGCTGGTACCAATGCCTTACTGATCTGTCCCACCAGTGGCTGCACCACTATCCTCTCTCTGCTACTTATGTGCCACATGTAATGGTGGATCTACAGCGATGGCACATACTGGTGGCAGAGTCTTTTTCTTGGCAGCGCGTAGCTGCCACCTTCCCAACCCCCCCCAAGACTTTTTCCTTGGTACTTGTCTTAGTCCTGTTCCAGTGGTGTGAGCATTTGTGCTGCCCCTTGATTTTGGGTTCCCAAGCTTCTGCTAGGCAATTGGCTCTCCGCTACTCTGCTGCCTCCTCTCTGTTATGGCGGGGCTATGTTAGTGCCTCTATAATGGCGGATGTGTCTGCTGCGGTAGCGCACCGTTCCCAATGTTTTTCCTGTCAGGCCTCTGCCGGGATTCTATCTTGTGGCTGTTCTGCGGGGCTTGAGCTCGTGTGTTAACTCTTGGAGTGCTTTCTCCCTGCGGCTGTATGCTCGTCTTTGGCTGCCACCCGCCTTCCTGCACACTTCGCCTCTTACTGCAATAGACTGCTGCAGATAGGGATCGTGCCTTCTTCTTGCCCAGTGTTATTCTGGTAATTTGTATGCTCTGGTGGGAGTGCAGAGAATCTTCCTTTGCTGTTGTATCCACATCGCCGCTGCACACTGTGCCAAGAGTCAGTCCACCTTATGCCGGCTCACCCCTGCACTCCAGCTCCCGGTTTCAGTTCCGACCGTAGGCCTCTACAGTCGGTGCTGCTTACTCCAGCTCCGCTCTTATCGTTTGGTTTGGAATCTCTGTTAATTTCAGATATTGTGTGCTTCGCTGTACAACGGGTTAGGAGTGAGGTGCCTTATCTGTGTTTCTGTGCATTTTTTCCAGATTTTATTGGATAGGTTGGGCTCAGCCAGCGGAGCTGACTTAGTGTGCAGCCATCTTGGTGCACAGCGTAGCCACGCTCCCAAGTTTAAGTTACATTTTTCCATGTGTAAAATTACTTTCATTGGTTTTTGAAGCGCACTTACGGGAGGCACCTAAGGGCTTTTGCCATGGGAACTAGGGCAGGGTTTTCCACGGGGTGGGTGCAGGGTGCACAGGGTGGGGAGCATAGGGGAGAAAATAAAAAAAAATCCTCAGATGTCTCGTTGGTACATTATCAGTGTTCAAATTTTGAAACAAAAGGGGATGGTTGAGAAAAGAACGAATGAGATAAAGATTTTATCATGGAATGTTAATGGGCTTAAGGTTAGGGGAAGACTGGAGAGGATACTACAGTATTTAAAGAAAAATGTAAATTGGTAAGTTATAATGTGAAATAAAAAATAATTTAGTAATAGTTTTACATTTGATATGTGTAAATAAACACATACATATATATGTGACATTCTTCCAGATGACCCCTTTGTGCAGTAATACATCTTTTTCTACAAATTGAGACTGTGATTTGTTGATCCTAGGATCTGCACTTGTTGTCCCAGTACTTCCCTGGTTCATTTGATTTTAAGTGATCACCTATTGCTCGTAGAACTTTGTACATACTTTGGAGCAACGTTTGTTCACATCATGCTGGGCATTTCTTTCACTAGATTGATGTGCTTCATCTAAATAAAATGTATTTGAATAATTCTTAGATATAAGTTGTTTCTTCTGGTCATACCCCTAATCTCTTTTCTTGTTGACCTTCTTGACATTGTGCTGTGCATTCATTGTTATATAAAGAATTAAGGAAGAGGTTTGAGAAGAGATTTGCAGTTGTCCGGATATTAAAAGAAACGAGTACTAGTACATGTTCCATGCCACAAAAATATCTGTGTGTATGTGTGTGTGTGTATATATATATATATATATATATATATATATATATATATATATATATATATATATATTCGTCAGCAAGTGTTCGCCAATCTCCCAGCCACACACGGCGGCGGGCTCGAGTGAGGAAGCGACCCTCACAAATTCAATCAAACAACTTTGCCACCAAAGAAGTTACTCGAGCCCAGGTCCTTTTCAGCGTGCAATTTATTTAAGTACACAGAGTGTCAAACAACACCCGACGCGTTTCGGTGCAGCCGCACCTTGATCACGGGTAACGGTGTTTACTCATGTCACAATTTTAAAGTGAAAAAATTATATAAACATAAACGTAGGACTACTCGTCCTCACAACAGTTTCTCTTACCACTATATGGCAGCCATATTTAAATGTGTGGTGGACACAGGCAAAGTATACACATATATATACACAAACCTTGTTGGGAACATTTTTAAGAGATTTTCAATAAGTCTTGTAACATTTGGGTAAATAAGTTACATGTGGGTGCCCCAAAGCAAAATAAATCGAAACAAAGTCACGCATTTGCGAGTTGTAGCCCCAGTGGGCTAATGTACCTGTGCAAATGCGTGACTTTGTTTCGATTTTATTTGCTTTGGGGCACCCACATGTAACTTATTTACCCAAATGTTACAAGACTTATTGAAAATCTCTTAAAAATGTTCCCAACAAGGTTTGTGTATATATATGTGTATACTTTGCCTGTGTCCACCACACATTTAAATATGGCTGCCATATAGTGGTAAGAGAAACTGTTGTGAGGACGAGTAGTCCTACGTTTATGTTTATATAATTTTTTCACTTTAAAATTGTGACATGAGTAAACACCGTTACCCGTGATCAAGGTGCGGCTGCACCGAAACGCGTCGGGTGTTGTTTGACACTCTGTGTACTTAAATAAATTGCACGCTGAAAAGGACCTGGGCTCGAGTAACTTCTTTGGTGGCAAAGTTGTTTGATTGAATATATATATATATATATATATATATATATATATATATATATATATATATATATATATATATATATATATATATATATATATATATATATATATATATATATATATATATATATATATATTCACTGAAAAAAACATAGGGGCAGATTTATGATGCCCTTGTGCCGCAATTGCGTCACTTTATGTGACGCAACTGCGGCTCAAACAATGTGCCCTATTTACAATGTGATGCATCTAGGAGATGCGTCACGTTGTAAAGCCCTGCGCCATAAGGAGGCGTTCCTTCGCAGGGGGGCGTTCCTGCGCAGGAACGCCTCCTGAAAGTGGCTGAGTGAAATCTAATGCTGCGTCAAAACCCTGCGCCTGCTTGAAGCAGGCGTAGGTCTTGATGCAGCATTGTGTAGATAGGGCACCCCCGAGCCTTGCTGGAGCTGCGTCGCGCTTGCGACGCAACTCCAGCAATGCGCCACATTTCCGGCACAGATGCGTCACGCATCTGTGCCGTTTTTGCACCATGGTGCGCCGCATTATAAATGCGGCGCACTAAGGGTGGCGGAGCTGTGGCGCACTGTGGCGCACATTAACTGGCGCATCCCTGGGGATGCGCCAGTTAACATAAATCTGCCTCCTAGGTTTTAGGGGTGGTATAGTTAGCTGGACATTTCACTCGTACAAAACCATTGAAATTCCTCCGTTATAGTTAGTTGTACTAACTATAACTCACGCGCCTGCAATCCACTGCTGATGATGTCACATATTACATAATTCATAACATGGTGAGTGAAATCACTGTTGACATCACTGATGACATGCAAACAAAAGAGAATTGATTGGTTTTGAAGTATCCAACCCATTTCAATCACTCTTCTTAGAACTTCCTTGGGAGAAGACCTCTGCTGAGAAGAACTTCTGTTTTTTGGGAATTGCAGACCTGCTTGTGCTGTATCTTTGCAAAATGGCTTCACAACAATCATCTTCAAATTCTGAACACTCAAATGAAGAGGGGTTTGCTCCAGAACCATCACGTCCCAAAAAATATGAATCAATTTTCTGGAAATTTTTCACATATCCTGAGGGATTGAAAAAAGTGAATGCCACAAAGGTAACCTGCAAAATTTGCAAGGCAGTTCCAACTAAAGGAGACCCCAACAAGAAATATTCCTGTGGAACTGCCAGTATGCTTTAACACCTGCAAAGTTTGCATCTTGTAAATCTTGCAAAAGAAGAACGCAGAAGACTGCAACAGAGTGTACCACCAGCATCGCAAGTTGCAAGCACTTCTGGGGCGTCCACTTCAACATTGAGTTTGGACATACAGCTCCAACTTGCTAATGCCAAAATCCATTGCATAAAATGCAATATGTTGCTTTGCTATGGGGAGCAATCTGTTGGTTTGGTTTGCAGGGCAGTGGAAAACCACCACAGTTAGAGGGTTTTTTGCCCTAAATTTCATTGTTGTGATCGTCCCGTTAACTTTTTTTCATTTAAAAAAAAAAAAAAAGGGCTACATTTGTATGCTAGTTTGTGAAAGTTTAGATGAATGTATGTGTAGTGCATAATTGACTGAAAGAATGCATTTGTGGTGTATGGTGAATGTATAAGTGCAGAACTATAAGGAAATGCTACAGCACGACACTGTAAACTCTTTAGCTATAGCGTGCTGTTTAGTTTAGCTTAGTTTAGTTTAGTTTTTAAATTTCCAATGCACAACAGCTACCCAACAAGGGTTTCTCGGCGCATAAAGCAGGTCGAGGCATGATATACAGAGCGTGTTTTATTTGTCAAACAACCAAGGTTTTAGCGACTTGCAGAAATTGATATAGTTTGTCTCACTGCGGAGAGCGATGGGAAGGGAGTTCCAGTGTGAGGGTCTTAAGTGTGAAAATTATTTTCCACCCATCCGGGCTAATTCAAATTTCGGGATGACAAACCTACCTTGAGTGGCTGATGGAAGATTGCGAGAGGGAATGTATGGCTTAGCCAGGGAAAGCAGGTAACTGGGAGCATTTCTGGATTTATTTTTGTGCATATAGGTAAGCGTCTGGAATTTAATCCGACTCTCGATTTTCAGCCAGTGATGTGTGCGCTGATGAATTGAGATAGGCATGGTCTTGGAGACTCCACATAGGAGCCTGACTGCGGCATTCTGAGCCATCTGCAGTCTGTGGATTACCGATTTATTTGATCCTACATAGAGCACATTGCCATAGTCAAGCCTTGATGTAATTAAGGCATTGACTACAGTTTTTCTTGTTGCTTCTGGTAGCATCCAACAGATTTTCCTCAGCCATTTAATAATGGTTTAGCAAGTGGCTGCGACTTTGACTGATTGGGGATACATACTAAGGACCTCATCTATTATAATACCTAAGTTACGCACTTGTGGTAAGGGAGATGAAAGAACACCCATTTTGCTTGGCCAATGTTGCTGGCTCCAGAGGTCTTTCTGTTTTCCGAACACCAAGACCTCTGTTTTCTCTCCATTTAATTTCAGAAAGTTCTTTTGCATCCATGATGCTATGTTATTTAGGCCAGTCTTTAGAGTAGAGGGGGTGGCTGTGTTATGAGCAGATTGGGAAAAAATAATTTGAGACTCATCGGTGTAGGAAAACATGGATAAGCCGGATTTCTCAGCCATCTCAGCCAGTGGTCTTACATAAAGGTTGAACAATAAAGGGCTGAGGATGGATCCCCGGGGCACCCCATGTGCAAAAGAGTGGACTTCAGAGCAGGCAGTTTGAGAAAAAACTTGGAAAGTGGGGTTGGAGTGGAAGGCGGGGGCCAGTTTAGGGCAACCCCTCCAATACCCTGTGATTTGAGTGTGTTTATAAGCACTGTATGGGATACCGTATCAAAAGCGGTGCTCAAATCCAAAAGAATGAGCGCCACTGTTTCTCCATTGTCTAGATGGTGACGAATGCCTTCCATAACCCCAAGTAGGGTGGTTTCAGTAGAAAAGCCCGCTCTGAAACCTGTTTGAGGGGAATGGAGAAGGTGGTGTGTTGTGGTATACTGCGTTAAGTGAGCATGAATGTGTCTTGCTAAGATTTTAGACAATACATGGAACAATGATATGAGACGGTAGTTACTAGACAACTCTGGGTCCGTGTTCGCCTTTTTAAGCAGGGGATGTATCATTGCATGTTTCCATGTTGACAGGATGGCGGATTCCACTATTGAAGCATTTAGGAGTTAGGTAATCACAGATAGTGCTGGGATGTTTAACTGTTTAATATAGAAACGGGTAATGGATCTTTCGGAGATATCCAGATTTGATGTTCTTTAAGAGTAAGGTTACACTATCTGTTGTGATTAGAGTCCATGCCTTTAGAGAGTGATATGTGTCCTTGGAACCGTCTGCTTGATTAGTGGGAAAATGTGACATATCAAGAAGGGGTGGTGAAGGATAGTTAAGGACAGGATGTGTTTCCAGTTCCAATACAATATCTTGATAAATTAAGTCAACTTTGTGGATAAAAAATGAAGCTTACTCCTCACATTTAGACTGAGTCAGAGCAGGAGGCTGCATTACAGTTTTGGAGCCAGCTAATTATTTTACCGTGTTAAAAAGGGTTTTGGAGCAATTTGCCGCATTAGAGATAGTTGCAGGGACAAAATTTACTCGTGCCTGTTTACAGAGTAAGTGATATTTGTTCAAAGTAGTTTTGTAGACCTGTTTGGACGCAGAGGCGTAATCCTTTCTCCATTTTCTTTCTAGGATCTTACAGTTGGTTTTTGCAGTTTAAAGTGACTCATCATACCATGGCGCAGGAGGACGATGGCTGTTAGTTTTTTGATTTGTCAGAGGGAGACAGGTATCCATGGTATCAGTGAGCCAGCTTTTCACCGAGGTTGAGAAATGATCTACTCTGTGCTCGAAGGATGGCTTTTGGGCATCTAAGAGATCATTAAGACTGTTTATATCTATCTTTTTCCACTTTCATTTCAGTTTCAGTGCCCCCCGTGAACTGACCATCGTGCCTTTGTCTATTAATAGAGTGAGAGCAAATTCGATCAGATAATGGTCTGACCAACTAGTTGGCTTGGCCGGTGGGCAAGAAATCGCCATTAGATTTGAAAAGATAGGATCCGAGAAATGCCCAGCAGCATGTGTTGGACCCGAGTTTAGTAACTTTAGATTTAGGGAATCCATGTCATCAATAAAGTTGGAGCTATTTTTTCAAGTTGTATCTTCAAGATGCAAGTTTATATCACCTAGAAGAGTGAAATTGGCTGCTTTTAAGGTATATACAGCAATGAGTTCAGCGAAGGCTGAGGAACAGGTTGATGGAGAATCTTGGGGACGATAAATAAGTATACTAGAAAAGGTGAAGTTCGGAGAAAGAGTCATCTTGAATAAAGCAGCTTCACCTACAGGAATGGACAGATGCTCAAAGTCACATTTGAAAATATTCTTAAAAATAATCGCAATACCTCCACCTATTTTTATATTGCGATCCTTCCTTACTATGGCGTAGTTAGTAGGTAGTGCTGCTGCAATATCTGGGCCTTAGCTCTCATGGAGCCAGGTCTCTGTAAGAAAGACTGCATCAAGTTGGTCATTTAGAAGTAAATCAAAGATGTCAAGCTTGTGTTTTGGCAGCGAGTGACAATTAATGCTAATAAAGGTGAAGGATTTATTATGAGGAGTTTGATGAGCTGGGTCACGAGATAAATTTGTGATCTTGGCTTCTAGATTGGGAGTAAAGCTAAAGCCGCAATTTGCACATGCTTTGAACTCTGTAGTGGGGTGGACTCTACTACAAGTAGGCATCAGCGGTGTCTGGAGAGCATTTAGCTTGTCTGCGGCGTAATTATAGTCACATGTCTTTACCACCAGGTTTAAGTTGTAGGAAGCACCTACCTGCTCTATAACGGGGCCAGGGGTCATGGCCCTGGGCCCGGTTCAGGCACAGACAGGCGCAGACAGGCTTGCCTTTGGCATGCCTTTGGTGTGCCTTCGGCATGCCAACTGGGCGCGTCCGCTGCGCTTCCGTATTGTGTCATGCATTTAAGCTAGTGCCCCGCCTATGACTCCTCCCCCTCTCGGCCGATAGGCTAAGGCCTATTGGTATTGTCTGGAGCCTCGGAGTGATGAACGAGAGATTAATTAAAAAAATTAT
Organism: Lissotriton vulgaris; assembly: GCF_964263255.1. Lineage (NCBI taxonomy): Eukaryota > Metazoa > Chordata > Amphibia > Caudata > Salamandridae > Lissotriton > Lissotriton vulgaris. Next base: position 40,975 of record NW_028245660.1, read on the forward strand.
TTAGTGAAGAATTCTAATACACAGAGTACAGCAATGACAGTTTTTTACAAAATACAGAGAGCGCTGCCAGCACCGATCTTGCACAATGAGAGACAAGCCTAAAATCGCCTGCCTTCGTGCTACGGTGTGCTTTTAAGCTAGTGCCCCACCTTTGACTCCTCCCGCTCTCAGCCGATTGGCTAAGACCTACGGGTGTTGCCTGGAGCCTCGGAGTGTTGAATGAGAGATTAACTGTAGTACTTCCGAACGTCAGGGATGCAATATTTCTACATAAATATGTTGCAAGTCTGTTCTTCCCTCTGCACTACTGCTTAAACAGCAGCCATGTGGTGACACAGGTACCCTTGCACCATGGTGCAAGGATATCTGTGTCGTGTGGAGTTTGTTTTTGTGCAGGAAGGCACACCTTCCTGCACAAATACAATCAGTGCAGGCATTTTTCTCCTTCAATGTATGATGTGTAATGCAGCATATATTGAAGGAGAAGAAATGAGGGGAAATGAAAACAATTCTCCTTGTTGTGCCTTGCTACACCAATTGGAGGATGGTGCAGCATTCACACACATGTCCCGATTTATTATTTCTGATAAATCTGGAGATGTTTCTTGTTCTATGAGTGGTCTGTGCAAACACGCACAGCAACACCCATAGAACGCCCTTTCAACGCAAAGTGGTATGTATGATGAGGTTGTATTTACATGGAGAAGAAAAGGTACACAGACTGCCTTTTCCTCTCTTTGTAAATATGAAAGAATGTCTAGCGCTATAACTATGATGTGCATGCAAAGTATATAAAGAAATGAATTTATACTAGGGTTGATTGCTATGCCAATCCTTAACTATATGAGAAATAAGTAGAATAATTTCAGCACTGCAAACAGAGAACAAGATACATTAATAAGTACATACGTTTTGGCAAACTGATAGGACACGTTTATAGGTTAGTGAAGGGAAGGGATCAGGACTGATGTGACATGTGCAAACACACCCTGTAATGTGTTTTAAGTTAAGGAATTTTTTCTCTTTCAATCCTGAAATTCCCTGGGCCCTACTAGTCCATCATATATCTTTATTGAATACCATACGGTTGTATTGCAGAGAGGTGCTATGAAGCTGTGTCCTATTTTATACATGTCTGCAATGCAATTCTCTGGCACTTTTTGCACTTATGTGGTTGGTTAGTTGGCCCCCATTGACAGTCAGTATTCATGTTAACTTTATCCTGTAACTTAAAACGCCCTTAGAGTATCTTTCCACACATATCTACTCCATCCATCTCTCCTTTCTTCTCCTGTGTTCAAACACAGGCCATTATGCATTTTAATACTTAGTTAAACGTACCTTCTTAGTAATAGACATAAAAAATGCTACACATTTTATTCAGTTGTTTTCTATAATCTAAATTGCGGTAAATTGCATATTTTTGAATTAGGATCTGTGAAAGAAAAGAAAAAATAGTTAAAATATATAAGAATATATTTTAACAGCACAGCATAATTTTAACATTTTACAAACTATTTTCTTTGCCTTTTTTATTGTTATCAGAATATATTGAATTTCATTAGAAACAGTGATTTCAATCGTACTCATCACATAACAGCAGGCAAAAAACAACAATCAATAAGATTGTTTTAAAAAAACAAGAATCCATCCTCAATAAAATGCCATGTAATACAAATCACACATATATAAAATGGTTACCGCTAAGAAAATTGTATACCTTACATTTATAAACACAGTAAATGTTGTTGTTTAAAACTATACGCCGAGGCAATGTGCAAGAAAAAGTCCACAATTCAAAGAAACACCTTTCCTCAAGGCCAAATGGTATTATTGAAATCCTTTATATTAAAATTGTCCAATAGTAATCATATTAATACATATCAATAAATTCTTCAGAGGCCGAATTATGTTCATGTAGCTTTGGCTTCAAAGATATTAGGTAGGAATTTGGTAATTTACTAGACAAACGTAGTTTAAAAACCAACTGAGTATCATTACATAGTGTCCAGCCTTTTTCACATTTTAGATAGCCACTGCTACAAAATTCCTTCCTGATATTGATAGTTGACTTGCTACAAAATGTCCAATTTTCTCCCATCAGCTGTACAACGCTGCATCAATAAAATTATATATTGTCCATAGCTTTGTATAAATAATGTTGATAAAATTTCTGATTTGCATTGGCTACACTCCATGTTTTGATTTGCTGCTTTAACTAGTTTATTGAAAGACACTGATTTACAGTATGGTAATATCAAATATATAAATATTTCAGTGTCTATGTTAGTGATACATGTATACATACAATTTTCACAGTGATGTTCCCATTTATAATAAATGCCAAAAAGATTTTCAATTTCTATTCATTTTCCATTACGGTAAGCATGTACATTAGAAATTCCTGAGCATCTTGTTTAATATTCTGCGTAAATTGTCTAGAGCCAGAACATACATCTAAAAGATTACGAACATCACAAACGCTTTGTATTTTACTTGTATCAGTTCTCAATTTTTCATAAATGGAATGCAACAAGGAACAACATCTTTTTTCCCAATTCTCCAGAAATTGCTGTTGCAAACCTTCAAGAAAAAAAACAACATTGACCACTACATTAGCATAGCAGTTAACACCTGAACTATTTTCAAACTGATACCCAACAATCTCTTCAACAGTGTCCTTTTTCTTTTTGCTTCCAATCACATTATCTTGCTTTTTTTCCTTCTCTATACCTTCACTACAGATGTTCTCATACCTTTTTTTTCAACCTATCACACTCTTTTCAAATACAGGATATTGACCTAAATTGGGAGCATAGACTTTTATTACCTATTATAGTCTTTTACACAGTTTGCATCTGCAGTATCCTTTGTGTCATCAAAATCAACATATAAATCTTTAACAAGCAAAAAAGTAACTGAACAACAACCAATTTGCTTCACTTCTTTAATCTGATCAAATTTAATTTTTAAAAACTCAATACTATCTTTATTTGGATAATTTAAAAAAAACACAACTTTGCCCATTGTTCCATTCACTAAACCTTTTTCTACATCCAAATTACGCCTTAAAATTACCCGACAATTTCTACACGCATATAGATTCTTTTCTCAAGTCAAGTCAAGTCAAAAGTTTTATTTGCTTTGGTACTCAGCTGAGGACCACAAATTTAAAACAGTTTACAAAATATATACAGATTCAATACAATTTTAAAAAGGATTTTAAAAATTTATAGAAATTATAACAAACCCATTCGTCAGTCGGTCGTTTACATAATGCTAGTAAATTATTAACTGTTGTAATATTGCATTTCTGGTATATCGGCTTAAGATATCTTGTGCGTGCTTTGACTACGGTTGCATGAGGACAAACAAATAAAATATGCACAATATCTTGATCACCGCCAAAACAGAGTTTACAGATGGGGGAATCTCCCGGAGACCATTTAGATGTAACAGTGGAGACTGGGAGAATGCCTAGGCGCAACATAGTTATGGACCTTCTTGCTCCATGTGAAAGGGAGAGCCCCAGGTATGGTCGTAATTGCTTATATTCCAATGACTCTATGTAAGTTTTGTACGTGGATAACTTACTACAGTGCATGAGGTCAAGATCATAACTTAGTCTTGGAATAGAGCATTTCAAGAAGAGCTTTAATTGGGGTTTTGTCCATGATGACAGAATATTTTCAGTCAGGTTCGCTATTTTAAATGCTTCAGACATGTTTTTAGAGAAGATCAGTTGCCGAGAATCTGTTTTAAATATCTCAGTCTTTAACAAAAATCTTAGCGTTCCTTCCTTAGCGTGCAGAATGTTATACGCCCATCGAATAACGTTTGCCATCGCTGTTGCATATGAGCTTGTCAAAGAAAATTCCAATCTCAGAGCCTGTACAGATGTAGATGTAGAAACCTTTAGTAGTCTTTTCAAGATCTTTCCTTCAGTAATGTCCATAAAGGACCATTGTTTTGTAGGTAAATGTTCAGTTGCATAAGACAGGACCGAGGGTATTTTTACTTTATACACCTTGAGTAGTGAGGAGAAGTGCCTACTTCCTGTGGCAGTATACATTCTAGAGAGTGCCCCGGCGTGGATTTCAGATTTTGTCTTTAAATTGTTTATGTGTTTAAAATTTTGTAAGTTCTTAGTGAAGATCCTGCCAAGGTAAGTGTACTCATCTACTTCCTCTACTCTTTTCCCGTCAAGGTTCCAGTGGTATTTAGCGCTTTTTTTCCGGCCAGAAAACGCCACTACTTTTGTTTTTGTTAGGTTAGGGATTAAAAAATGATCCTTCGAATAAATATTTAAAGAATCCAGTAAATTTTGGAGACCAAAAGGAGTGAGGTCTAACAGAACTATGTCGTCTGCATAGAGTAGCGCGTGTATGCTCTGAAGGGCGATCTTTGGTGGCAGGCTTGAGCATTTTTGTAAATATGATGGTAGGTCGCTCAGATACAGTGAGAAAAGAATTGGTGCAAGAAGACATCCTTGTTTAAGACCATTCGACGTATTAATTGATTGCGTCAGACCTTTTTCACTTCCCATTTGTACCTGGGACCAGGTATTCGTATGTAATTGGATTATGATTTGCAGCAAATTTTCAGAGATCCCCAGTCTTCTCAGTTTTTTCCACAGCGTTGGTCTATCCACGCGATCAAACGCTGTGGAATAATCTATAAAGGCAGCATACACTGATTGTGATTTATTCCGAACGTATTTATCGAGGATAGTCTGAAGTACGGAGATGTTGTCTGTTACCGAGTGATTATGACGAAAGCCAGCCTGATACTTCGGTATTATTTCATTCGAGAAGCACCAGGCTTTTAATCTGTCCAGTACCTCTGCTGCAAATATTTTACCTGCCGCATCCATTAATGCAATCTGGCGATAATTACTAGCAACATTTCGATTCCCTTTTTTGTATATAGGGATTATTGTACTTCCTTGCCACGATTTAGGAATTCTCCTAGTACGAAAGATAAGGTTAAAAAGTGATGTTAACATCTGGCTCCATTCCTTAGGATTAGACTGCAGAACTTTAATCGGTATCAGGTCAGGGCCAGACGCTGAAGTGCTCCTGGCATTTCTGATATGAATTTCAATAGAATGTGCTGTACTTTTTTCTATTAAGTTGCTTTCCAGATAAGTTTCAGCAACATTACTGTCGGTCTCAGTTGGGTTTGCTTTATAAAGATCAGTTAGATAGTCTTTCCACTCTTGGGGTGGTACTGGAATGGCAGTTAGTTTCTTTTTACTTCCAGTTATTTTGGCTATCAAAGACCAGTATTTTCTTTGATTGTACTGTTTCGCCGCCTCTTGAATGTCCACCCAATTTTTGTCTTGTTGCTTTCTTTTTTTGCTTGTTTTCTCCCTTCTGAGTTGATTTTTTAACTTGTTTATTTCTTGCTGTATATCAGGTGAGTAATCTAGAAATTGCCCTCGTATAAGTTTATTTAATTTCCTCCTGTGTATATTCTCATTAGAGTTATTATAGACTTTGTTTTTGCGTGGTTTCTCCCCATTAAGAAGAAGTCTTTTAAGGATTGTCATAATACATTCGAAGTTTGTTATTTGATCTTCAGAGTGTATTTTGGTGAGAATGTTATTTTGTAGAATCTTTCCATTTATGTAGTCTAGTGTCCCTGAGTTCCAAAAGATTCGTCTCTGCTTTTTGTCAATTTCAATTTTTCCCTTAAGGTACATAATTGGGTTTGACGGAGCTGCTTTTAGTGACCAACCAGTGTTTAGGCATAAGAGCGCATGGTCACTTTCTTCTGTAAACTTTACATTCAGGCTATGGAATGTGTCCGATATCTCTATGCTACATATTAGGTAGTCGATGATAGAAGAGGATCCATTTCCCCGCCTTGTGTCAGATGCTGGTCTGTCGCCTTCTACGTTGCCATTCAGGATTAATCCGTTTATGTTTGGGAGTGAAGCTAATAACATTTTCCCTCTTTTATCGGCAACTTTTCCTTTCGGGAATATTGGAATAGGTAAATCAATTAGCTCATCTTCATACATTTTTGCCCATTTGCCAATTTCAGTATTGGAAAGTTTCCCGTTCACATCACCCACAATTAAATACGGAGTATTTGCTCGTTCTTCGATTATTTTGGATATTAGATCTATGGTTTCTATAAAAGATGCATCTTGTGAAGTGCCTGGAGGGTTGTACATATTGAAAAACAAGAAGGCTTTTTTTTGATCAGAAGTATTTGTTTTTGTTATGATCTTGATACATTGAAAGTTGTTAGATTTGGAATCGATTATTTCTTGAGACCATTGATGTTCTTCGCTTAAAAGAATAGCCAAGCCTCCCTTAGCGTGCCCTCTGCTAGTTGTTATAGCTGGGATATCGTAAACAAAGTAACCCTTCTGTTTAAATGGATTTGTTGCCCATGTTTCCTGGATGGCTAGAATGTCAGGGTTATCTTTCAGCGCTATAGTCATTTTATTGGGTAACTTTCCGGCCATATTCCACGAGGTAATCCTTAAGCTACTGTTAAACAGTGCATTGCAATCGTTGTTCTTGTTTGTTGCTGTTTAAGGCCTCTGATATCCAGGCCCAAGATTCTGTTGTTTTTCTGGTCTCTTTTGCTTCAAGATTTTGGGTCCATACATTTCTTTGACCATTATTTACCAGAATTTTCAGAATATCCTTCCTAGAGCTAATTCGCTCCAGTTCAGCAAGATCAGTGATGTTTGTAGTCCAGTTGTTTATATGGGTGTTGGTAGTAATATTTTGAGGACCTGTTGATTTGAATATGGAGTTCTTAGATGGGAATATTTCAATAACATCGTATCCATATTTATGCAATGTTTCTTTTTCTCTAACAATGATCCTGGGAATAACAGTTGACCAGAAGGCTACTTTCACGATTTTTTGATTTTCTTTTTCAGGAAATGTGACTAAATCTATTTCTTTACTGGTGATGGATTGTAGTGTATGAATTTGTTGCAACAGATTGATTACCCTTTCTCGATTTAACGATAAATCATCCGTGGGAAAAAGTTCTTCAAATTGTAGATATTTCGTCAGTGGTTGATCATCACCGTGGGGTTGTAACTTATTAGTTGTGCTTTCTCTGTTTGTTTGATCAATGCTATTTCTAAGGGGTACATATTCAGGTGCTTTATGATTCAGATACTTTGTGGGCACTATGTTTGTAATTACATTTTCCTCCTCTACCATAGATTGTTTGGTTGTTACCTTTTCCAGAGATCCCTCCTCATTATTCTGGTCAGTGATTGCATTTTCAAATCTGATCTTTTTGTTTTTCTTTTTATGGATTCTTCTTAGTGGCCTCCTATTGCTCATTTTTCTTTTTGATCTTTTGTTACTTTCCTTTTGGTAGGATTTTCCATTTCCAGTCTCATCTGATACAGATACTAAGGTAGTTATTTCATTCCCTTCAGCGGTATCTTTTATCATTTTGGTATTCTTAATCGAGAAGATCGGGAACTCTTTGGTTGGCAATGAAGGTTCCTCTCTAAACAGTTTCTTCAGAGAGTATACTTGATCCCCGTTGGAATTTTTCTGGGTAGATTTTTGCTCGGTGGTTTGAGTACTGTTATCACATTTGTCTTGAGATTCAGGAGTTGGAGTGTTTGTAGAAAGGAGCAATTCAGGGAGATCCTTTCTTTCCTCTTGAGACTGTATACTTTGTGTTATTTCAATATGATCTTTTTTCCTCTTTTCTTCTACCAGAAATTTCAGAATGCCAATTTGAACATCCAAGGTTTGATCTGAATTTTCTAGGATGTTACCTAAGAAGGAAAGGACAGATTCGAGTATTTCCTGTAAGGTATGTAAAGATTTTGAGACAGGTGTCGCCATGTTAGTAGAGTTCATGTTAATTGGCAGAAATGTGTCCAATGATATATCCATGTCTGTTTTATGATCAAGTATTTGATGATGAGATTCAATTTGCAGATCGACTGAGTTAAGTAATATCTCAGAAATGTTTTCTGTCGGTTTGTTACCGTTTGGGTTAAAATCCTCGGTGTCAGAAGAGTGATTTATTTGTTTCACCGGTGTGATGGTAGTTAATTTTGGAGAGTCAAATATGGATGTTGATGTTTGAGACTCCTGTGTTGAACAGGACGGTTGAGGTTTAAGTTGGGAACCTTGATCACTTGAGATTGAGGTAGTGTGAGCATCCGTAGTAGGCAGTTCAGATGCCTCTTGAGGTGGATTTTTACCCAACATTATAGACGGTTCACGATCAAGTAGACAGGATTCGTTTTTGGGAGTAGCTAGGAAGTAATTACTAATGGCTGGCGTGCCAGTTAACCGGCCCCGTTTTACTGCTTTTATGGAACTTTGTCTTACTGCTTCCTCTGTACCCATTCTCTTCATGAAAATGGTACGCGATCTTAGTTTTTTATATGCCATAAATAATTGTCACTGTAAATAAAGAATATTATGGAATGTTACCGTGTTCTTATCAGATGTTTTGTTTATCGGCGTCAGTGGGCAGCGACAAGATCTTTGCTCAGAAGAAGAAGTTTTTCCACGTTTTCGCAGATTTCTCTTTTAATCCGTATATTGTTTTCACAGCGGTGAACAAGTAGATGAAAGAGGGGTGGCCCGTCCCGTCCTTGTGCGACCTTGGACGGCCTTAGACGGCCCGCCCTTTGCCCGGGCTTCGCCCGGCGCCCTCCCGCGCAGCGGGACTCTGTAGTTGATAATATACTATCAAGGAAGGAAGAGGAGGAGCCTGCAGGGAGAGCGTCCCAGCTGCTGATGATTGGGAGTTGTGGGGGTTTCTGGGACTTTGAGTCCTGCGCCCACAACACGCTCGCAGCCCTGCAGGTCTCGATGCCCAAGTTCTTGATCCAGGTGGTAGCGCTATGTTCCAGGCGATAGCGCTATTGCAGAGTGCCCTCTGGCGACGCGGGACCCGCGCAGCGGGTACCGCTAGCTGTAATCACGAAGCTGAAGGCAAAGTCTCAGAGCCACAGTGCAGAGTCAGCGATTGAACGCAGCAACAGAGTGAGAGGAACAGGAATCCACTGACACAGGTGAGAGGGCGGATTTTACCTCGTTTGGTCAGCCAGAGGAGGAGCCTGCAGGGAGAGCGTCCCAGCTGCTGATGATTGGGAGTTGTGGGGGCTTCTGGGACTTTGAGTCCTGCGCCCACAACACGCTCGCAGCCCTGCAGGTCTCGATGCCCAAGTTCTTGATCCAGGTGGTAGCGCTATGTTCCAGGCGATAGCGCTATTGCAGAGTGCCCTCTGGCGACGCGGGACCCGCGCAGCGGGTACCGCTAGCTGTAATCACGAAGCTGAAGGCAAAGTCTCAGAGCCACAGTGCAGAGTCAGCGATTGAACGCAGCAACAGAGTGAGAGGAACAGGAATCCTTTTCTAAACTAGCAGTTTTCGATATCAGTTTTTCTAAGGAATCCAATTTTGTCTTCAATTTTTCTGTCAAAATATTAGTGATTCCTGCATGCTCTTTTTTATCAATAGCTTTCATTTTTAATATTTCTTCATTTTCCAGTTTCAAAAGTTGTTCATTGAATATAGAACACTCACACAGTGTTGGCATTAAGCAGATTACAGATTTGTTTTCTGCAATTTTCATATATATTTTCTCAGGAACTATATTTTCATTTGGAAACAAATTGGAAAGCAACTGACTCTGCAAAACTTGTGCCATGTTCTGTCAGTACTCCAATTCTTACATCTTGAAGAATTGTTCCATAATCAACATCATTTGCCTGACGCATATTTGTAATGAGTTCTTTGTAGTCAAAATATGACCAAATGTTAACGTTTCCAACACTACCCAGAGACTTTCTGGTGTCTTCATGCGCAAGTGTTTTAAATACTGGTTGTCCTTTTACAGGAGTAGTTTCCAGTAGATTTCCAAAACCTATTACATGTTTTCCTACAAATAATACATTGTGCTGCCAACACAGTTGGAACAGTGGCCACACAAAACAAATGTGACTCAGTTATTTTCTGTAGATAACTGGTGATTACTTTAATTAAGAAACTTTTTCCTGTTCCAGCTTGTGCACTCACATACATTTGGATAGGTTGGATTGATGCACATGTGCATTCTTTCTTTTGATAAATAAATCCATGGTCAATCTGTTGTCTCACTTGCTGATATATTTCTTTCTGTTCAACATTTAGTTGTTCTTCCAAGTTTGCTCAGTCCATTACATTTTCTTGAGCTTGATGCATTGCTGTTTCCACCTCATTCATAACAATTGCTGCTTCATTTTTAACAATTGGTTGTTCTAGTGGATCTTGACTCAGCGCAGCAGAACTTTGACTGTCTTGAGAACTGTCTCTAGTAATCTCAGCTGCAATAGTAGCTTCCTGATCAATTTAATCGTTTAACATTTTCACAAAATTTGCAAAAGCAGTACATTGTATGGCATCTTTACAAGCACAGAAGCAATATTCATAGCTCTGAAAATCTCCAAGTAATTCCAATTCTGAACGCCACGGTTTTAACAGTTGCAAAAGAGCTAAATAGTAAAATTCCCTTTAATCAGCAGTGTCCCAACTCAGCTTCCCGTGATTAATTAATTTACCAAACATCCTTCGGAACCAATCATTCCATATTTTCCATCATTGATGTTCTCTGTAGTATTCTGTTTAAATGTGTAGTTTTGCAGCATTTCATGGAGACACATGTTCTCAAGATGATGACTTCTATTTGGGTAATATATATCCAACATATTCGATTTCAAAATATCTGTACTTTCTGGATCTTTTTCTGCTAAATAATACATTTCTTGAAAAGCTTTCAATACCCAATTTTGCATTGCAGCAAGACCTAGACTCACCCAAATTATTCTTGTAGATTTGGAGTATAGACTTGCAGATGATAACCGATCTGAGCATTCATATGCTCCGATTTCTCGATGGGATAACATCTTCAAACTGAAACTGTATAATTTCTTACTTAGGGTCTTCTCGTGAGAAATCTCTTCCCACATTTCTTTCAATTCTGTCTTTTCTGATTCTGTAATGTACGACGTTATATATCGAGCAACAGCAATGGAATTGTCCGCAACATACAGAATATCCATGTTAGCATTCCACATGGACAGAATAACCGGATTGTAGTCATTTATGTACTTTTACTCTTTGCTTCTTCTTAAATTGTAGGTATTTTTTTAAACTTTCTAGTGATGGTATGTCGCATAGCTGACATAAAACTATTCACTCTTGCTTTGGATATTACAGGACGTGGAAATGCAAAATGACATTTGGTATAAAACTTATCCTTAGAATTGTACTTTCATCGACACTATTTTCCACATCAATGGCATTGGAATCGTAAGACTTGTTGTATTAAGTTGTTATCTTCTGTGCTTTTGGGTACAGCACATGTGGCATATTCTTCAATAAAAGACAAAACAGAATCATCCAAATCTGTTCAGAATTTGGGGGTGTCATTGATCCATAACAGCATATGTATATGAGGAGCATCTCTTGCTTGATACTCCTTTCTCCAAAAGAAACCACAACTTCTCCAAGAGGTGGAATTTTGCAGATAAAATACATCATACCTTCAAATCTATGATTAAAATACCTGCATTTATTAACAGGATCCAAAGAGCGCAATTCTCCAGGTGTCTTGTATTCAATATTTTTTATCTTAGATTTTGCCGCTCGAAGAAATTCAAGTAAATCATCCCAAGCGTACTCAGCAACGCTTAGGGTAAGAAACTATGTAGGAGTTCCTAAGTTTCATAACATACATTTAGGTTCTCCATGACGACGATACTAATATTCATTAGAGCCACGCTGACATGCCATCAGATTAATCAGCAGGGATTCTGAATGATAATCTCTCTGATGCACTTTATCCATAAAATCCTTTCCAAAAACATTTTGCAGATGTACTCCTGTTTTCAATATGTGATTAACTTCATATGAAAGTCCGGACAAGTCACTTTCAAACAAAAGATTAAACATATAGGGGATACATTTTCAAAATCTTGGATCTTCTGCATATAATCTTGTTGTCCGATATTCAGGTGCTGGAATCTGCACAGGACGTTCATCATATCGTCCACCTTTTCCTGTTAGAAACAACTGTGGAAAACAACGAGCTTCCAAGCTTTCTTCTCATACACTCATGGGACTTCCCTTTGCTTTTTTCATTTGGAACAACTCAATAGTGTTCCCCATCACTTCTTTTGAATGAAGTGGATGTACACTGTAATGTTCATAGACTTTTTCACTTCTTGACATGTCCACTTTTTCAATTTGTCCACTTGACGTTTCAGTATCTTCTGCTAAAATTGTTTCATCTTCTCCCATATAAACATTTTTATGGTACTTATTGTTTTTGATCAAATACAAAGTTGCCTTCTGTACTTTCCTAACATCCACTAACTCCTGCCAGATTTTCTTACTCTTAGTAGGAACGCCATTAACTAGAATAACCAGTGATTCACTTTCTACACTCTCTACACCAATAGTTTCAATATTTTTCTTCAAATCTAACGGTAAATACACAACTCTTCGTTGTATTCCTCAATGTAAATCTGAAGGAGGCAATTTACCTGTTTTAGGCTCCATACGAACAATAGCCTGAAACGGGTACACATATTGAATGAGAATAGACTCATAGGTATTTAAATCTATCAGTTTTGTAGGAATTGCAACCAAATCTAAATTATTATGGACAGCTCTAGCGGGCAGTTTATTCTCATCTTATTTGTGATAACAATATTTACAAATGCGCTGATCAGAACCTAAATCAAAACAATTTTCTACCATCAAATAAGTTGCAAATTCCTTCCACATATCATTATTTATTTTCTCTTTCACTTTTTAAATACAGATAAACACTCCTAGTCTGATATTTATACTGAGTTCGCCGACAACAAATACAAGAAGTATTTGGCCTTTCACTTAAAATCACCCTAAACTTTGTAATTTGATCATCAACATTATAGTATGTTCCACATTTTTTCAACATTTTCTTCTATTAATGTCACAGTTTCTGCACTCTCCTGTTCAGGACCATTGTAACAAAACTCAATTTCATCACAAATGTTCTTCACATCTGATACTGATCCACGCAAAAGAGCATTGTTCAACTCATTTAACTTTAGTACTGGACTTTTTGCATAATACAATCTTCTGACTAACGTTCGCATTTGAGTATGATATACTGCTAACATCCTGAAATGGTTAAAAACACTTTGACATACTTTTCTAGAAAGACAAGCCAGATAAAGACCTTGCAAACCAGTAATTGTTCTCACTCTGCAAGGGTCTAGTCCTTGCAACATCTTAATCTTTTGTTTAACACTTTTTTTTAGTATATGCTCATAAGAAATTGCATAAAAGATCAATAGATTCATGTTGTACACTACAAATACTACTGCAATCGCAAGTGTACACCAGGGCTTTAGGACGTCTACCTAGAACTTCATCAGCTATCACTTCTGGGAACCATTTTCTCTTTCTCAATTGGACAACCATTTCTAACTTTATAAGCTCGACCACTGGCGTCAACCTCATGCAACAAATCATTGGTCTGAAAATAACTCTCTTCATTGAAGAAAGGCTCTGAACTTGAACTGTGTTTCCATTCCTACCCAAAAAATCACAAAAATTTGTTTTATTAACTACTCTTTTCCTCTTACTTTTGGCCATCATTAAATGAATTGGTTTATCTAGTGATCAAATTCTGTTTAAAACCAAAATAAATAATTTCCTCTTTACTTCAAACAATGGATTCAATATGCTTCCTTTTATAAAATAGTGCTCTCTTTTTATATTTCTTCATATCTGTCAGCAAATTATATACTACCCTATTATAAAATATTTTGTGTGTATTTCTTCATACTGATTTTCTCTTCTTTTACCATACGGTGTATCCTTTGACTGTACATTGGCTTTTTTTCCTTTCCTATTATTTTGACAATTTTTTCTGGTTGAATCATTTTCATTCTGAACATTCTTTCCGGGCCTAGTAAGATTTGTAATAAATTCCTTAGTTGTCTTACCAGAAGATTAAGGGCCAGATGTAGGTCACCAAATACCGGTCGGTAACGGCCGATTTCGGCAGTTACCGACCGGTATTTGGTGATTGAGATGTAGGGGGCCTACATTTGACAGAATCTGTAAATTTACAGAATCGGTAAATTTATCGATTCTGTAAAATAGCGATTCGGTAATTACCTACATCTTATTTACTGAATCTAAAATACCGAATCGGTAAAATTCGGTATTTTAGAGTCGGTAAATAAGATTTACCTACATCTGGCCCTTAGTCTTTTTATTTGAAGAAAAAGGGGTAACCCTGTGTCCCTCAGAACCTGGGTAATTAATGGTAATAAAACAAGTGGTTCTGTCGGGTGAAAACCAGGAGTGATTTATAGAATATTCTTACTATACTGGAGGAACCCCCTCTTATGACAACACAATTCAGAACCTCACAAATAATGACTCGAGGTCTTATTCATTGCATTTCCTTTATATGAATTAAAGTCAATCAGTTATTTCATGAGTACAAACAAAAAGACTGTCAAGGTGAATTTATGTGCAAAAAGGTGACAATGGTGAATAGTGCTCAAGTGGTCAGAGACTTCCTATATATGTACAGTGAGAGATACAAATCTATACAATCAATATATACATATATACACAGTTATTCTTTCCAAGGCAATTCCTGACAAATTTCTAGAGATTTTCCAATGTTTCCTTAAGTGTTTAAATCCTAGATGTCAAAGGCCTGTTGTGGGGTGTCTACGTATCGACCCTTTAAGGTCGCAACTGGTCTTTTTCAAGACAGAGGTGTGTTGCACAGCAGTCTGCGAACAAAGTAACAAGGTGTACATTAAGGGGGTGTTTATATCTAAGTCTTAAGATTCAAACCTGATTGTGGGATGGGGTAACTTACCCACTTAAATAGTAGGTCCTGTTGAATTGCTTGTAAGGACTGAGTCCCATTGGCCATAAAATCTGTGAAAGAGAAGGAGTGGACAGGTCACCCTCTCCTGTTCAATTTACACATTTGCATCAGGGTGTGCATTGGAGTAAGGGAAGTGAACCCTCTATACTCCGAAGGGTTGTGCATTCTATTGTGGTCCTGCTGCTAATTCACGAGTGCCCAGGGGTGATGTGAGTTCATGCCTGGTGACTGGGTATTTTTGTTAAACTCTAGCTCGCAAAAAGGGTGGGGGGGAATCCCTTTATTTCCCTGTCATAGCAATTAGCCGAGTGAGGAACCCGCTGCGTCCCTTCCCGTGTGAGTGGCAAAATAAATTATGGAAAAACAGGCAGCGTTATTAAAGGATCCTATGCGTTCCCTTAGTGAAACCAGGTTTTTTTCGCATGCACACGCTAGGCTCAGCAAGTATTTAATTATCTTTGTAGCCTCTCGAAAAATGAGCAACAGGCGGCGTTCGTAACAATGGCGATTATCGCATTGTTCAGTTCCACCACATACGATGGACTTACCCGATTTCAGTTAATGACGGATTGGAATGACGGATTGGATCGCTGGCTCCGAGGTCCCGGGATCTGCTGCAGGATGTCAGCTTACCGGGCTCCGCTGCCGTTCAATATTTCAAAGAGCCTCGAGGACGCCGGCACGTCGGAGCACGGGCGTCGTTGCCTAGCAATCTAAGAGCGTCATCTAGTGTATCACGCAGTTGCCGTGTGTACCGAGTTAGATCAGTGTTGCAAGTCTCGTGAAGGGAATACGTGCTGTTAATTAAATCGCTCAGTGTGTATTAAAATATCTAGCGCTGGTCGACATTACCAGAATGATCTAATAGTTGCTAGTAGATTCCCTATAGATTCCTTGTAAAAGGTTTTGAATCAGCATGCAATACAAAACAATGTACATTCTATGTATACGAATTGCATAAGTTATGAAAACAACATTACATGTAAAAACATTGCATTGGTGACATGTAATTACTAGATAAATAACATGTAGTTGTATATAAATTACATACGTGACCAATTCATTCCCAACAATAAAAAAAGGACTCAATGTTGACGCATGAACGATAACATGTATGTAATAGGCTACACATTTAATCAATTGCTTGGGCTTATAGAACCATATTCATGAGTTATGATCTAAGGGCTTAGAGGGAACCATATCAGACTAATAGGATGAGATCTATTGTACAGAAGATTAGCTGAAGCATGGTGTTATTGACATCCTCTCTATCTAGTTATTCATCAATACTGTGAATGCATGCTTGGGTATGTAACGGAGGCAACCCTTGATTGGTGCCTATAGTAGGTCCATCTGTTTGGCAGTCTCCTCATGTTCATTCAAGCCAGTGGCAACTGAATCTAGGGTATGTATCCATTTGCATTCTTTCTTGTTCAGTGAGCCTCCCCTTGGGTTGGGGTTGATCTTTTCCAATATCCTCCATCTGAAGCTTTCTGGCGGATGGTTGTGGTTGATGAAGTGTTCCACCATTGGTGCTCCTGATGTCTTACACCTGATCTGACTCATGTGCTGTAGGATTCTGGTTTTGGCCTTCTACGTAGTCTGGCCTACATAGGGTGTATTGCAAGGGCACAAGATAACGTATATAACATTAGATGTGTTGCAATTCGTAAGGGAAGGTAAATTATATGTCCTGCTTCCATGTGTTAAGGCTTGTCCCTCCATGCATAGGGGGCAGACTTTGCATGTGCCACACTTGAAATGGCCCAGGATTGGTGAGAGTCCTAGCATGTCTCTTAAGTCTGGTGGCTTGCTGGGTTCCAGATATGCTCTGACCACACTGTCTTTCAGGTTCTTTCCTCTTTTGAATGCAAAAAGCGGATTTTCTTTCATGTTGAGCTCTGTAGCAACTAGGCCCCAGTGTTTCTTGATGATTTTCTTAACATTATTGCTTTTTGAATGGAACGTGGTGACACATACCAGGTTGTTGCCAGATTCGGTAAAAAGCGGTATTTAAAAGTCTGTAAATGGGAATTACCTACATCTAGCCCTTAATCATTGATGAGTAAGTGCCTTCTGTCAATACCAAAATTAGTAAGTGCACTTACTAATTTTGGTATTCACAGAAAGCACTTACTAATAAATGAGTAGGGACCAGATGTAGGTAATTCCGATTTACCGACTCTTAAATACCGAATCATACCAATTCGGTATTTAAGAGTCGGTAAATCGGAAGGGGGCAGATGTAGGTAATTCTTATTTTAGAATTACAGAATCTGTATGATTCGGTATTTACCGATTCGGTAAATACCGTATCGGTATTGCCCATTGATTCCTATGGGCCTTGAAGCACATAGGAATCAATGGGAAATACTGATTCGGTATTTACTGAATCGGTAAATACCAAATCCTGCAAGGGTGCAGGGGGTATCACTTTGACACCATCTAGCACCCCAAGTACAGGCTTGTGTGACATGTGGCACACATACATGCCCTAAGGGCATGTCTGTGTGTCACATGGCACAGGTTTACATGCACAGATGTGCATGTACACCTGAATTCGGTATTTTACCACCCAAATTGGATTGGGTGGTAAAATACCGAATTCTGAAGGCCTGTAGCACTGTAAACAGTG